>NC_053452.1:12112906-12337032 GCF_015227805.2 Hirundo rustica | reverse complement strand
GGGCATATCCATGGCGTTTATCCAGATAATTCTGGGACATCAGAGCTCCCAGACAATGCAGAGGGAAAGCCTGGATCCATAAAACTTCCAGCATCCTGCAGGATTCTTTTACAAGCCCAAAGCCAGGTAAGCCCAGAAATGCTCTTTTAAATCCCTCACCTTTCAGCAGAAGCAAGACTTAAGCCTGGCTTTAAAGTCAAGCCTGGTTTTTAAGTGCATTCCTGGGATCTCCTGACATGAGTGGGAAGCATCTCCCTCGGCTTCAGCGGGATTTTCCTGGCCTGAAATGGAGTCCAGATCTCCAGAAATAAATAACCCCTGGCTCTGGAGCTGCAGAACCACACGGAGCCCTGGGAACACTCATTCCCAAAAAAGGATCCAGCTCATTCATCTGCCGGCATCATGTGTGTTAAATTCTGCTGACATCTCCCAGAATTCCAGGAAATAAATGGAAACCAGTGCCCAGAGAGTGCTTGGCTGGCGGTGCCACGGGATGAGTGGCAGGAGCATTGTTTGTCTGCAGCCTTTCCAAAGGGAGCTCCCATTTCCTTCTTGCCAGGACAAGATGTGAAATTTCATTCCCATTTTATCCCAATTACTGGCCTGGAATTCTGACACGGGGCACTTCCGATAACACACAGTAACTCCAATATCCCGGGTGCTTTCCCTATGGGTGCAGACTCGGATTTAAGGGGGGAATTCTACTGTATTCCCAGCCTATGCTCCCCATCCCAAATATTCCCATTCCAGAGCTTCATCCCACCACTGCTCTTCCAAGAGAGCAGCACAATTCACCTGATCAAAAAATCATTTGAGCTTTTCCCAAATGAAATGAAACTTTCCCAGCCACTTTCTCTTATCTGGGGGAAAAAAAAGAAAAAAGAGAAAAGAAAAAAATTAAGTCTGAAACCCTAAATCTTTGTCAGCTCAAAATATTTTTACTCAACCCTGCACATCTGAAAAAAAAAAAAAAAAAAAAAAAAAAAAAAAAAAAAAAAAAAAAAAAAAGAGCAAGCCCTGAAAAATCCCATTTTGCTCCAAAGAGGTTTTGTTTTTTTTTTTTACTCCTGGAGAAATTAGTGACAGCAATTTATAAGTCCATAAATAATTATTTTCTAGTTTATTTGGATGGTCTCCTGCATATTTAGGGAGGCAGAGCAGTAGGGAAAAGTTCTTTTTTTATCCCCCTCATCTTTAACTTTAAAGGCCGTGTGCATGGAGGAGCTGCCAGGCAGGAATGGGAAGCAGAGGGAGAGGGACTTTTGGGATGAAGGAATCGACTGGAGCAGACAAGGCAGCTCTTCACAGCTTTAAATCCCATTTTATATCCCTCATTCCCACACAGGAAGAAATAAACAGAGTTTTGCTGTGATTATTCGGGGCCTTTATGATGGTTGTAATGTTCTGTGCTGCTCACCTCACCCCGGCCCTGCATTTTCACGCTGAGATGAGTTTCTGCTGGGAAATGAGCCCTGAAAAGAGTTTACCTGCCTCGAAATGGCTCCAAACCCTCGGGAAATCCTCTGGAACCGCACCGGGGAGCTCTGGGATGACCAGAATGGCACCCCGGACATAGCCCTGGCTTGGTGCCCTCGCCAGGGGCTCTGGAGTGTGGCACCAGCAGGAAGAGCTGCAGAGGGGACAGTGGAAAATTCAGGACTATCAAATACAGTGTTTATATATTCAATACTATCAAATTCAGCACTATTAAATTTGTATTCGGCTCTATAAAGTGTTTTTTAAATCCCTCTCAACCATAAAAGCCAAAGGACCTTGAGGAGAACCAATGGGGAACTCAGGACTTTTCTTCCCCCTTTTCTGGCTGAGCAGCCTGGCAGGTTCAGAGCCATCCCTCAGGAAAGCGATGGATTATTAATCCCGCTTTTCAGACCACCCTCGTGCACACCCCACACTTTTTTCTACAAGACCCTGTCAGGACGAGACGATTCTGCACCGAACCGTGCTGGAGGGACCCCTGCCCTAAAGCCTGACTTTAAGCGTTATCAAATCCTATCGAATCTGCTCCCAGCTCTTTTCCGGGAGGAGCAGATTCCCTGCTCTTCCCCTGCTCTCTGGACACCCCGTGCCAACCCAGCAAGCCCCCAAAGCTATTCCAGCCTCCCCGACGGTGTTTTTCCAGCAGCACAACTCAACATCCAGCTCCTTGCCAAGCCCGCGGCCTTCCAGCTCCGTGGTGGCCGGGAGGAGGGATCCATCCCGCTAGGAAAACAACGGGAATGGCTTTAGCAGCCCCTCGGCTCCAGCACGTGCGGGGTTTGTTTGCAGAGCCGAGCCCGGGCCCGGGAGCTGATCCCGCCTGGATTTACACCCGGCCAAGGCTTCCATGTGGGCTCAGACTTAAGCGGGACCTTAATCCGAAGGAAAATATCGGAAGGGAGTTTTGTTTCTCTTTCAGAGCACGGGGGGAGCCAGGGAATATTCTCCAGGGAGAGAGAGCCTCCTGGGCTCTGTGGTTTTAGGGGGCTTTTCCAGCTTCAAGGATTTCAGGGTTCCACGACTCCAGAGGATTTGAGGAGGAGACGAGGGCTCCCTGTGGGAAGGAGCTGCTCGTGTCTCACGGCACCTCCCGCTCCCACCGGCGAGGCACAGCCCCGCGGCTTCCCAGCGCCCCTGGATGTGTTTCCAGCAGAGGGGTGCGGTTTTCCCGGGAGCGCCGGGAGGGAGAGGAAGGAGCCCGGCTCCGTTTTGCCGCATTCCGTGCGGCATCCCGGCTCTCGAAGCCCTTTCCAGAGGTGGTGGCTGCTCCTGCTGGCGGGCCCCTCCTGGCACGCGGCTCCCAGATGGGCCGAGCGGGATTTGCAGGGAACAACCCTCAATCCCCTCTCCTTCCAGCCCCAGACTCCGCCGTTAACCGGGATTCTTCCAAAAATACTCGGTGTTTCTAAATATCAACCCCTGGGAGGGAAAGGCGATCCCTGGCACCGGGCACCTCCAGAGCTGCGGGATGCGGCTGGAGCTGCACACCCCCACGCTCCACTCGGGGTATGAAATGAGATTCCATACCCACTGAAACGGTTCCCAGGCAGAAAAGGAGGAGAAAATCCCCATAAAGAGAAAACCAGGATCGACCCATACGATTTATTGCGGATTTTCAACGCTCCGGATCAGCAACCTTTCCCGCCAGGTTTTTTTTATTTAAAGGATCCGGGATCCCGCCCTCGTTTTCACGTTGAGAATCTCTGATCACAGAACGTAGAGGTTTTTTTTTTGTTTTGTTTTGTTTTTTTTTTTTTGGGGGGGGGGGGTGGGGTGGAATGCAAGTGGAGAAACGTCCTAGGGGTTTGGTGTGGTTTTAATCCGTGTGGGTTTGAGGAGCCCCTGGCAGGGAGGGATTTGATGGAGGAAAATTGCTTTTGACAAATATTATTGTTAATTATTGAACCTGTGGCCTCGACAGACCTGACAGAGATGCCCAGAGGGAGCTTTGGAGAGAGATTTTATTTTGCTGAGGTCTCAAACGCTCTCCTTCTGCAACCAGGAAGATTTTTTGGGATCCTCCAACTCCCTGCATTTGGGCAAAAGGCTGGAGAAAAAAAGTCCTGTTGGAATTAATTTTGCGAGGTCTGTGACACGCAAAGCACAGGCTGAAGCACCCAACACTTACTGGGGGTTTTCAGAGTGTTTGATCCCACAGCATTTTCCAGTTTGGTCTGATCCCGATGGAAAAGGAGGTCCATAAACTCCTGTAAGAGCTGCAGGATTCCGGAATCTGTAATGAATTGTAATAATAATAAAAATATTGTAGTATAGGACGGCAGTATTAGATAACAACACAATAGAATATATGTTTGTTAATATATAATAATTTAACATCACTATCTATTACAGTAGTATTAATTATATTATTTTTAAATAAATAATCGGGAATAAATACTGGTGAAACACCCCACGACCTCCTACCTTTAACTATTCTAATCTCGAGCTACTGCAGCAGAGGAACATCCTTGACATTCCAATCCAATATCCTTGATATTTTCATCCCGTACTCCTGATATTTCTGTTAAAAAAAAAAAAAAAAAAAAAAAAAAAAAAAAAAAAAGCTTCCAGAGCTCCCTGCTCCTCCGGATTTTCACTCAGCAAAATTAATGACATAAAATCGCACGTCTGTCACCCAAGGCGTAAAAATACCCACAGAATTCCAGCAGCTTTGGCAAAACCAGGGAAAATTAGGGTTTTTAAAATATTTTTTCACGCCGGATCGTGTTAAAGCGGAGAAAGAAGGGTTGGAGAAGGGAAAGAGGAGCCAGAGCAGATGGAAACCATCGTGGCCAGGGCCAGGGCAGTGAAAGGAAGGGCCAGGGGGGAGCAGTTTTGGGAGCCCGATGCTGCTCCTGGAGCTCCGCAGGGAGCTGGACAGGGAGAAAATTAATTGGGATTTTCCTGCCACATCTCACTTAAACAGCCCCCCCTTTCCCTTTCCTTTTCCTTCTTTTCGTCTTTTTCTTTTCCCTTTTCTTTTAATAATTTTCTATTCTCCCTTCCTTTTCTTTAGTTATTTTTCTTTATCTTAATTTTTAAAATTATTTTGTTTGCTTTTATTTTCCCTTCCTTTTCATTTCCCCCGCTAATTTACCTTTCTTCCCTTCTTAATTTTTTTCCTTCTTAGTTTCCTTTTTATTTTGATTTTCCTCCTTCTTCTACTTCTCTTCCTTCGTTTTCTTCCCATTATTCCTTTCCCTCTTCTTTCCCTTCCCGTTTCCCTCAGCTCCCTTTCCATCCCCGCTATATCCAGGCGCACGTTTCCGCGGGGACTGGATCCCAGTGATGTCTCCGGGAGCCCAGCAGAGTTCCAGGGACGTGGGTGGCATGCGGGGAGCAGGTGGAGGATCTTTACCTACCGGGCTCTTTTCCTTGGAAAAGCCTCAAACACAGGCAGCGGGGATGCTCCAGCGCCGTGCCTCCTCCGCGCGCGGGCCGCGGGGGGGGAAAGGCTCCTCCGGTGGCGGCAGAAGACCCCTAGACCTCCGAAAAAAACCCATCCCCAGGGATCGGCAGGGCCTCGAGAGCCGCACCTGCCTTCCCCGGCCGCTTTTCGATCGCTGCCTCCCCGGGGTCTGCGGCAGCCGCTGCCCGGGCCGAGCACGGCGAACTCATCGCACGGCACGGGACCTGGCGGGGAGCAGGGCCGGGAGGCACCCTTGGGACCCCCGCCCCTGGGCGAGGCGAGGCTCCCGTTTATTCGATCCGCTCCCTCTTCCCGGGGCTTTTTCCAGCTCCCAGGCCCCGGCCCCCGGTTGGGTTCAGTGCCACTGCTCGGCCCGGGGGTGCCCTTCGTACTCCCTGCTCGCCCTAGGGGACACGGGAGTGACAGGCGCCGCACTCCGCTTCCCGAGTTCCCCGCTTTAAAACCCCCCAACAGCGACTTTTCCAAGCGCTGCTTCCCCCGAGCCCCCACCCCTCCAGTCGTTTGCAGGAAACACTCACGGTCTTCCCACCAAGCTCTCCGTGAGGGAGCATAAAAATCCCCGGGGATCCCGCGGCCGCTCGCCCCAGCCGCGTTTGACGGGGCTGCTCCCGGGCGGGATTTTTGGGGCCGAAACAGGCGGATTTTGCCGCCGGCAGCGGGGCAGCAGCGCGTCTGCGGGGGAGCCCCCTCGGGCCGGGCTCCGTGTCCCCCGAAAGCTCGCCCGTCCCGTCCCGTCCCGTCCCGCAGCCCCCGGCGATGCCCCCGCCCGTGGGTCCCGTCGGGCCGGAGGCGGGGCAGGTGCCTGTCCCTGTCCCGCGTGGGAATCGCGCGGGGCGGGACTCGGGGATCCGCGGGGAGGGGGCGATGGGATCCCCGCGGTATCCCCGCGGTGCCCTCCCGCAGCCCGGGGGTGCGAGGGGGGGGTCCCCGGGGGCGGCGGGGCCCCGAAGGGGCGGGCAGAGGGGGAGGCACCCCCGGCCCCGCCGGCCGCGGCCATTTAGAAGCGGACGGGAGCCAATGGGCGGCGGCGCCGCCGCCGTGACGGCCGCGATTGACGTGATTCCCACGTCAAATTGATCCCGAGGAGCGGCGGGGGCTCCCCGCGAGCGGGGCTCGCTCCCGGCGCCGCCAGGATCCCCCGGCCCCGCCGCCCCCCGGGCTCTCTATGCCGCGGCAGCGGAGCGGCCGCCCGGCGCTGCCCCCTCCCCGCGCCGGGCCATGGGTGAGTGCGGCCGGCCCCGGACGGGCTCCGGGACGGGTCCGGGACGGGGTCCTGGTGGAGCAGGGCACCGGGAAGGGGCAGGAGGCGGCTGAGGGTCTCGGGGTGCCGTGCCCGGCCGGGAGGGCTCCGGGCTGCTCTGTCCTTCCCGCGTCTCCCTTCGCTTTCGCTCAGCTCTCTCCTTGCGACCCCTTCTCCCGTTCTCGTTCTTCTGCCTCCTCTCTGTCTTCTTGTCTCACTCGCCTCTCTTCCGTCCTTTTTTTGTTCCCTCGTCGTTTCTGATTTTGGTTTTTCTCTCATTCTCTCCCTGTCTTTCCTCCCCCTTCTTTTTTTACTGTCACTTTTATTTCATTTTTTTTTTCTGTCTCTATTTCTCCTTTCTCTCTTTCCTCCTTTCTCTCTTTCCTCCTTTCTCTCTTCCCTTGGGCTTTTATCTCTCTCCTTCTCTCTTCCCCTCTAATTCCCGTTTTTCTTTTTCCTTTTCTCCCTTTATTTTTTTTTCCTTTTCATTTTTCCCCCCTTTTTTCCCCTTCCACTTTTTCTTCCTTTTTTCTCCTTCCACTTTTTCTTCCTTTTTTCTCCCCTTTCCTTTTCTTCCCTTTCTTTTCTTCTTTTTTTTTTCCCTCCCGTTTTCCCCCTTACTTTCTTCTCCTCCCTTTCTCGCTTCCCCTCCCCCTTTCTCCCCTCTTTTCCCTCTCCCCCTCCCGCTGCAGCGCCGTCCCCATCCCGCGGGCACCACGACCGCTCCGGTGCCATCCCGATCCGTGCCTCGCCGTGCCATGCCGTGCCATCCCGCCCCGCAGAGCACACGTACGGCGAGGTGAACCAGCTGGGCGGCGTGTTCGTGAACGGGCGCCCGCTGCCCAACGCCATCCGCCTGCGCATCGTGGAGCTGGCGCAGCTCGGCATCCGGCCCTGCGACATCAGCCGCCAGCTCCGCGTGTCGCACGGCTGCGTCAGCAAGATCCTGGCCCGCTACCACGAGACGGGCTCCATCCTGCCCGGGGCCATCGGCGGCAGCAAGCCGCGGGTCACCACGCCGGCCGTGGTCAAGCACATCCGCGACTACAAGCAGGGCGACCCCGGCATCTTCGCCTGGGAGATCCGCGACCGCCTGCTGGCCGACGGCGTGTGCGACAAGTACAACGTGCCCTCGGTCAGCTCCATCAGCCGCATCCTGCGCAACAAGATCGGCCCTCTGGCCCCCGCCGGGCCGCCCCCGGCCGCGCTGCCCTGCGCCCACATCTACCAGTACCCGTACCCGGGACCCGCGGCGCCGCCGCCCGCCAAGGCCGGGCCGCACCCCGGGGGACACCTCGGGGCTCCCCCCGTGGCGCTGCCCCGCTCGTGGCCCTCGGCGCACTCGGTCACCAACATCCTGGGCATCCGCACCTTCGTGGAGCAGGCGGGTGGGTACCGGCAGTTCTGCTTCTCCCCATCCCTCTCATCCTCTTTTGATTTTTTTAGCCGATTTTTTTTTTTGTCCCTTTTTTTGTTGTTGTTTTGGTTGGTTGGTTTTAGTTTTGTTTTGTTTTTTGTTTGGTTGGGGTTTTGGGGCGGGGGGATTGTCTCTCTGTGTTGGCGGTTTTTCGTTCGGCTGAGGTTTTTGTTTGTTTGTTTCGAGGGTTTTGTTGGTTTAGGGGTTTTTATTTGTTTCGGGCGTTTTGTTTGTTTCGTGCCTTTTGGGTCGTTTGAGGATTTTTTGCTTGTTTCGGCTTTTTATTTGGTTCGTGCCTCTTTGCTGTTTCGTGCCTTTTTGCGTCTTTCCTTCTTTTTTATTGGTTTCAGCTTCTTAGTTTATTTCGAGCTTTTTTGTTGTTGTTTCTTTCGGTTTTTGCTGTTTAATTTTTTGGTTGGTTTCGTATATTTTCCTTTTTTTTTTTTTTTTCCCCTCACAATTTCCCCCCCTTTTTTTCTCCCAAGGGCCTCCCCCCGCTCCACCAGCCCGTCGGGGCGGCGGGGCCAGATGCGGCCTCGGCTCAGCCACATCTTGAACTTTTTATGAAAAATGTGGAAAATATTTTCCTAGGGATGATAGATTGCCGACCGCAAATTCGGAGCCCTGAATTTCGCTTCGCAAAGGGGGATTAATATATATAGATAGATAGATAGATGTGTCTATGGAAAGGGCGGGGGGGGGGGGGGGAAGGAGGGGAAAATAAGAGGAAAAATCGGGGGGAAAAGGGAAGTGAAGGCAGCTCGGATCTGGCCTCCTAGATTCTCCCGAGGAATCTGGGAAATTGGGGGTTCCAGGAGCACCGGCGGGGCCAAGGCCGAGCCCCGTCGGCTCTACGGGGGGGCAAGCGGCCGTGGCAGGGGGGCGCGAGTCCTTTTTATCCTTCCAAAAGCCCGAGTAAATCAACCGCATGCGTTTCCCCCCGCGCAATCATTTATCCTTAAAATTCCTATGTCACTTCTCCAAATCCCCTTCGTCAGGAGAGAAATTGGTGCCCCTAAATTATCGGGGATTGGGAATCGGGAAAGGGAGGGTGGATACCCGCGAGCGGGGTTTGGAGGGGGGGAGACCATAATCTCTCCCGGCCGTGTAATCCCAAATTTCGGGATGCTGGAGGAAAGGCGGATTCCTGTGCCCCCAGTCCACGGGTTTACACAACCAGGCGTTTGGAAAAGCGGGAATTGCCTCTGTTTCACCCCAAAAGCCGCTGGGGCCCGGCCGGGGTGGCGGGGGGGCGGGGTGTGTTGCGGCTGACGCTTTGTTCCGCAGGGGCTCTGGCCGGCACCGAGGGCACTACGTACCCCCCAAAAATGGAGGAGTGGCCCAGCGTGAGCAGAAGCGGCTTTCCCGGGCCGGGTCAGACGGTCAACGGGTTGGACAAGGCTGCCATGGACGGCGACATCAAATACCCGCAGGTGAGGGCTGGGGGGGCAGGACGGGACAGGGAAGGCTGGCAGGAGTGGGGCTGCAATGGGGCAGGGGAGGACAAGGCGGGGAGAGCAGGGAGGGGCCAGGGAAGTGGGAAGAGAGGACAGGGAGCCCAGTCCGCCCCCGAGTAGGACCCGCCGCGCCGGGCGGGCTGTTCTGAGCCCCTGTCCCTGTCCCCTTCTGTCCCTGTCCCTGTCCCCAGCCCGGCGCGGGGCTCTCCTCCATGGGCACCTTCCTGCCGGCCTGCGCTTACCCCCCCTCCAGCCAGCCCGGCGTCTACGGCGGCTCCCCCGGCGCCTACATCGCCTCGGGCCCCCCCCTGGCAGCCGCAGGGGACCCCCCTGGGCCACCACGGCCACGGCGTGACCGTCCCCGGCGGCGACCTGGCCATGGCCTTCAAGCAGCCCGGCAGGGAAGGTGAGCGGGGACAGCGCGGGGACAACCGGGGACAGGGCCGGGAGGGACCCCCAGCCTCAGGAGGGGCCGCCCCGCTGGGGATTTAAATGAGCCATCCCGTTCCCCATCCCGGTATTCCGTGGAACCCCGCCACGTCCCGGTTATTACACTGGAATTTCCCTCCTCGCTCTCTGGGAACGGACAGGGGATGGGGAAAATTCCCGGGCTGCTCATCACGCCGGGAATGTGGGAATGTGGTGGGACAGAGCAGGAGCCTTTCCCCGTGTCCCTCCAAACTGACACCGCTTGCAAGAAGGGAGAGCTTTTCTGGAAAAGCAGAAGCTTTGGCAGGGGATCATTAATTCCTACTAATTACCTGTTAATTATTTACTGACATCAATGATTTAACGATTTGTTTGTAGTTTTTAGTTATCATAATGAACTGTTGTTTTATTTAATTGGTTCCCGGGATTATTGATGAATTATTTCCCTCCGAACGCTCCGCCGGGAATCCCACGGGAGCAATTTGAGGCTGCCAAAGGGGGCGTTGCTTTTATCTCCCGTTAATTATTTCGCCTCATTAATAGAGCTCGATTCCCTCGTTTTTAAAATCTCGATTTTTCCGCCCTGGCTATAAAATCCCTTTCGATATTTTTGTTGACTTTCTATTATTTTAATTAATATGCAATTAATTCCCTGTTTATTCGCCCTCTTTTTATGTTGGTTTTTCTGGGGTTTAAATTTTTTGTTTGGTTGCTTTTCTGTTAGTAAGTTTGTTTGTTTGTTTGTTTGTTTGCTTGGTTGGGATTTTTGTTTGCTTGTTTTTTAATAATTTTACTATTTCTAACGTGCTGCGAGTTGTAACCTCAACTGTGCCGGGGAGGAGAAATTGAGGGTGAAAATAAAGAGTTTAAATGGATTATTAAAAGATTAAAAAAGATTTTAAAAGATTTTAAAAAGAGAGAGAGAGAGAGAAAAGAAAGGGAGAGAAGGAATGAAAAGGAATGGAAAAAAATAAAACAAAAAAAAAAACAAAAAAAACAAAAAAAAAAAAAAAAAAAAAAAAAAAAAAAAAAAAGAGAGAGAGAGAGAGAAAGAAGAAGAAGAAGAAAATTACATAAAACTACCAAAGCCACCTTTGCATATTTAACATATTTGCGAGATATTTTAAATTATTTGGAGCCAGAATTTTCTGATTTCCCAATTTCTAAGCTGTTTTGTCCCCAGACTTTCTTTAAACCTCCGTAGGTTTTTGATTTATTGGTGGGGGTTTTTTTTGACTGTGATTTTTAAAACTGATTTTCATTTTTCTCTTAAAGTTTATTTTTAGTATTTCCCATTTTTTCTTTTGGATTGGTTTTCTGGTTCTGCCACTTATCTGGGGCGAGGAAAATGTTGGATTATCCGACAAACGAGCTGGAGGAAGAAGGGTGGGGTGGGGGTACCTGCAGCGAGTGGAAAAAATGGGAAAAGGCTGGAAAGAAGGAAGGAAAACCAGACAAACCCAGCAGGCAATTTTTCCTGGATTTCCCCCGAAAACTCTCCCTGCTTATCCCAGCGCCTCCAGCAGCCCTGGGATAAATATCCCGGTGCCTGAAGGTATAATTCCCGAGGGCTGAGCTGGAGTGGGATGGAGCTCAGCAGGAATTTAATCACCTCTGGAATGGTGGCACTGTCCTGTCCTCTTCCCCACCCCGGAACAGTACCTTCCCAGGACACCCCAAATTTTAGGAATTTTTAGGGGTGTGTTCTGTGCGCGGCTGGGACTGGTCGGGGCCATTTCGCCACGTCACCCCACGTCCCCGGCAGTGCCACCAGCGTTGTCCCTGTCACGGGGGGGACACACTCGCCGTTGCGGAGACCCCGAGCGGCTCTGGGGTCGGTTTTGGGGGTGTCTCCGTGCTCGGAGTCCCTCCATCCCCTTCCTGGTCTGTCCTTTTCCCTCTCCCCCTTCCTGCAGGGGTGGACAGAAAACCCCCCAGCCCCGTGGGAAAAGCTCCGGAGCCCCTGAGCGCCATCCACGGAATCTCCATCCCGACTTCCTCGTCCTAGAGCCGCCGAGCAGCTGCCCAAGGACTCCTGGAATCTTGGAATCACCTCCTGCACCCCGGGACTGAAGCCCGGAGTGGGGACAAGAGACAGCCTGGCCGGTGACAGCTGACTTTGTGCCTCGGCAAATCCCCGGCAGGACACTCCCGGAGGGACTCTTTGCCTCCATCGGATCGGAAAGGGATCACGGAAGAGACTCAGTCTTCCTTCTTTATTTTATTCTACTTTTTTTTTTTTTTTTTTTCCCTCCGCCTTGCTTTCAGTTTTTCCTTCTCCTTCCCCGTATTCCTGAGGACTGTTGGATGCTGCGATTCCCTGTCCCCAGGCATTGCCGGGAGCATGCCCGGCTCTCTCCCAGCCCAGGGGAGCAATTCCTGGCTTCCCCAAGGAGCATCCGTACTGGACCCCTTTCTCCAGCCCCTTTCCAGCGCCTCTGCCCCGGGATGGAAATGGACTAAAAGTGCTAGGACGTTTTATGGGATATTTTTATAATAAGGAACCTTAATAAAAAGTGACAACCGTGAGCACACTGCGGTGATCTCCCTCCCTCAGGGTGAGCATCGTCCCTTCTGCAGGGCTCTCCAGGAGCCGGAGGACTCGGTGGGGATCCCTTGGAATCACTCCCTGAGCTTCCTCCCGGGATTCTCCCGCCACCTCCCCCCCACCTCACCTGGCCCCGGGGGGCTATCCACTCCCAGGGGGACTGTCCCCGTGTCCCCCCTCCCTCCCGGGCAGCCGGTTGGGATGCGCCCAGGATGGGATTTCGCATTCCCTGGCTCCTCCAGTCGCTGCCGCTGGCATCGATCCCTTCATTGTGTGGGAAGGGGCAGGTCCTGCAGCGGGGTAGGGAGGGAATATCCTGGCAGGAGAAAATACGCCGGGATTTCTGCGGAGAGGGCGTCTCGGTGGGAGGGAGGGAGCCGGGAGATGCCAAACACAGCCCACCCCGGGAAATTATTTTGTGTCCCAAACTCGGCGTGGCAAAATTCTGCCACGCTAAAAGCCTCTGCCTCTGCTGAAGCCAGGCTTTGATTCCCACTGCAGAGCTCGGCAGGGAAAGTTGGGAAATTCAAGGAGGTGAGAGCACAGTCGCAGGGCAGAGTCTGCAGCTCCACTGTGGCAGAGTGGATTTTAGGGATGTGAGGATGGAGGAGTCACCTGAACCAGAGGAGGAGTGGCCCCGGTCTTTCCCGTGCCGGGTTTATCCATTAAAAGCCGCATTCCAGGGCGTGGAAGAGCAGCTTTGGGAATGATGAGCGAGAGCGAAACCCCTAAAGTGTGGTGTTTGCTGTGTGCCGGTTCTCAGCACGCTCTGGGGCTCCTCGTCTCCACATTCCAGGCAGGAATATCCCTGTGAATATGGGACTGGGGGCTCTGGGATGAGCAAGGCTGGAGTCAGATCCTTTCCGTTCTTGTCCTGCCGGGATGGTGCATGAGCACCTGAGTTATTCCCTTCCAAGACTGCCACGGACCTGCCAAAACCCTGGAAAAACGGCTGGATGCTGAGCATCCCCCTACAGCCACAGGGCAAAGGTGGCTATTCCTGGGCACTCCCTGAGCGTGATTAAAAATGTCATTTTCAGGATTTCCAGTGGAGAAGGGGTTTTCATCTCAAATATCCCTAAAATATTTCCCTGTGCCCAGTGGAATTCCTGGGGCAGTCGGAGCTGACAAAAACCCCAATCCAGGGGCCCTAAGCCGGCTGGCACCTGTTAGGAGGGTCCAGGACATCATGGCTTGGGGTCCCCAGGGAGGAGGGATAAATGAGGACCTTTGCTAGGTGGGAAAAGACCCTTGGGACCTGTATTCCCATGGGAGCACGAGGAAAATCCCTGGGGGAATTCAGTGCCTGCCCAGTGCACCTCAGCTCATGGAAAAATGCTGGGAGCAGAGAGCCCCTCAAAATCCCCGCCCCCCAAATAAATAAAATAAAATAAAATAAAATAAAATAAAATAAAATAAAATAAAATAAAATAAAATAAAATCGGGTTTTTGGCAGGGTGAGGTGAGGTGCTGCTCTGCCTGGCCACAAACCAGGCAGCCTGACAGAATCCAGGGAAACTCTGACTTGATGGGAGAAGAACTTTTGGAATTGACGGGAACAAAGCGAGGAGGGGGAAACAATCAGCTCTGACACTTCTGCAGCCACGGTCCTGTCAAAATCGATCCCGTCTCTCGGAACATGGCAATTCGGATGGAATGGGGTTTTCAGTCTGGAAAAAAATGAGGCTGGAACACTTTCCGTCACCTCCCCCCGCTCCATATATCTTTAGCACCCTTTGGAGAGCACAGAGCAGGATGGGGAATGTTACTGAAGACTTGCTGGTGGACCTCAGACTGATTTCCTTCCTGGTGTGTTTGGAATCCTAAGGATTTAAACCCATCCCTCTGCTGTAGGAATGGGCTGGGGGAGTGGGGTTTGCAGATATTTGGCACCAGTGCAGGATTTGTTTCCTGGGATTCCGATGCTTCTCACTCTGGGTTGTGGCTGGAGAAGCTGGAAGGGGCTGGAGGGGATCCCCTTGGAGATCAGGGATGGCCCAGGGAAGATCCAGGCTCATCATCCCTTGGATGATCCCAAGATAGCAAAGACTGGGCCCTCACATGCCCAGGCTGGAAAAGAGCCAATCTAAAATACCCAAAGTCAGATTGGTGCAAATCCTTTGGGTTCTTTGGAGCTAAATCATCCTCCTTGTGCAGGAACTTGGAAAAATCCATGCCCAGCTCTCTGGAGAAGCTGCAAATCCCCCCCTCATTTGCAAGGTTATAAACCTGCCTGCAACTCCTTAAGTTGCGCTTGGAAATGGGAATTTGATTCCCAGCTCCCTCAGGCACTTCATAACCTTCCCTCTTAATAGGGAGTTTTTAATTTGGGGGGAATCCAGCAGGTTTTCACCTCTGGGATCCTTCCCAAAAAGTTTTCTGCTGCTCCCAGGCCATGGCCCAGGAAAATCCCACCTCATTTCCCAGCTAGAGGCTGCAGAAGGGACTTTTATTCCCTGGAGCTGTTGGGAGAGGTTTGGAATGGGAAGGTTTTGAGGGAAAGCATCAAGGATCGGTCCAGGACGTGTGGGATCAACCATTCCCTGGGACTGAATGGCTGCCGGAGTGCGGCCATGGCAGAGTTTTGACAGAGTTCTCCATAATTTGTAGAAAACTGGGGATGATAAATAGCAGGAAAAATTCCCTGAGCCCTAATTATAGTTTCACTCCACCATCAAGCAGCTCTGTGGGTTCAGGGCTCCTTGCAGAAACTTCCAATGGATTTTGGAGGAATTGGGAAGGAAGATCAATGACAGGGCTGACAAACCTTTTCTTCCTTGCTATTACTGATAGGAATTAAACCATTCCCATGGGGAAAACCCCCCTCCTCCCTGCCATCCCTTCTCCTGCAGCCATAATACGAAAGTCCTTTTAATCCCAAAGTTATATGGACCTGGCAAGGAGCAGCGAAGCTTTCACTCCTGGAGATAGCCCCATTTTGGCACCATAATCCCAGAAAATGATGTCATGCAGGATTTCTGTGCCAGAGTTTTCCCTTTCGTCTTCAGATTTGTGGCGATGTCAAAGTTCCTCTCTGGAGCAGGTCTGGTTTTAATATTCCATATTTACGTTTTTCATTTCGGGGCTGGCTGGAGCCTCCATCGGTCCCGACTTCACGGATGCTGTCGGCAGGAGAGAGGAAGAGGAGCCGGGATGGATTGGTGGGCACTGTTGGATTCCTAAACCTTGAGAAGCGGACCTAAAATCAGGACCTGTAATTCCCTCTGCTCTGCCCCACTGCTGTTCCTGTGCCCCTTCCCACAGGGAGCACCTCCCTTTGCCAGGAAGGATCTCAGAGCTGATCCCGGAGCTGCCAAGCCTCATGAATCCATGAAAAATCCCTGGGAAGTGAAAGACCCAAGATCGTAAAGTATCCATGCCTTGTGGGATAGTGAGGAGCACAGTTTGCCAAAGATTTTCCTCATCCCAGGAGGAGACAGGAGGCTCGTGGGGATGGATTCACATTCCTTGGGCTGCTTGGTGCTCCCATGGGATAAAGCAGAAATAAACCAGCAGCTTTGGAGAATCCTGGTTACCCAAAACATTTCCTGCAGGAACACTCCGGAGCCAGGAGGGAATTTGTCTTTTGGCTTCCTTGGTTTGCCAGAGCTGTATTTTAAGGTCGGGAATGGTTGTCAGCATCTAGGCACGGTCCCTGGAGCCGGTGACGCAAATGTGACAGGAGGCAAGGTCAGGTTTTGGATGAGGCTGCTCCAAAGTGTCTCTTAGAGAACCAGCGGTCCGGGGAAAGGGATGAAATGTGCTGGGAGGGAAAAAAAACACAAACAAAACCAAAACCAAAACCAAAAAAACAGAAAAGTGCTAGAAATCTGCTGGAAAGGGAGAATGAAATTCCCTCTGGCAGGAACTTGGCTTCTTTTGGAGGCAGCTGGTGGATTCCAAAGCCACGTCCCTCAAAACCAATGCTCCACTTGGAATCGGCAGCAAAGTGTCCTGTGTCAGTGAGGTTTGGAAGTCCATCCATGAGGGATTCCCAGCTTGGATCTTGGGTGAATTCCATCCTTCCAGGACGCCTAGAAACCTCAAGCAAGGCTGAAAGGGGAGGTGAGAAACCGCCGAGGGAGTCCATGGAAGGATGGTCGGAATTCCCTGCATTTCACCTGTTGGGTTGATCCCAAGACCATTCCAAAGAGTTTTGCACCTCCAGGAAATTCCCTGCCTCGTGAACATTTCCTTTCCTTCATTGGATGAGGCGGGGCCACCTGGCTTTATCCAGTCTGGGAATCACCTCCAGGAAAAAGTCCATGCCAGAAAGAGCTCCCAGAGCCAGAGCTGTCAAACTCCATCTCGTTCTGGGATTAAATTCCCTTCCATCTCCCAAGCAATAACAAAACACCAACGTTATGGAAAAGCTGTCAGGAATCCGATTGTTTTCCAAACACCATGGATCCCTCTCCATTTCAAGGAACGAGTGGGGTTGCTTTTTGGGGTTGGAAGGATTGAGTTAGCACAAAGATTCCTAAACAAAACTCCGTTGTTGCAGGGAACAGGGAAGCAGCTGTAGGATAGGAGTACCCTGAATGTGGAATTTCAACTTCAAAAAAACCCCAACCCTAAAAAGGGTTAAAGGAACAGCAAACATTTAATCCTGAGTAATGCGGGGTTGGAAAGGGATTGGCTTTTAAGGGAATTGCCCATAACCACAACAATATTTGGGGGCTGAGCAGAGCCTAGATTGGGTGCAGATGTTCCGCTGGCATTCGCATGCATCCTGAAGGAAAAAAATCCCTTTTTTCCTGGAGTGCCCAGCACTCTGGAGTTGCTTGAGCTTTACAAACTGATTATGAACACTAATTACCTGTTCTGCCGTAAGGCCGGGCAGCGCACTTGGGCCAAGATTTACAAAACCCCGGCTCCCGTGCCACATCCAGACATTTTTTAGGAGCAGAATGTGCTGATCAATCCAAAATCCCGATTCCTCTGTTAACCCTCCCGCTCCTGTCCAAGCATCCCAGGCCAGCTGAGGCTGAAATATTTCAGGGGTTCCCTGTGCTTTTTCCCACTTCCATTCCAAGCATCCTGGGAAAGGTGAGGCTGGAATATTTGGGGGATTCCCTGAGCTTTCATTGCTGTGGAGAAAGGAGATGCCTTAACTCTTCCTTTCATCCTCTCCCATTGATTTTTCCATGGAATTCCTGGGGGCTCAGGCTCTGCGTGAAGCAAAGAGGGTTGATATCCCCTTGACAGTGTCAATGGGTTGTTTCAAATATTCCTATTCCAAATCTTTTTCCTGTTATTCCTGCAGGGAATAGTGCCAGAGTAATGCGATCCAGAGGAAATATTCCCATTAAAACAGAGCCTGGGCTTTGGGAATGAAGGACCCAGCCAAAGACTGGGAAAATCCAGCTCAAGGGCTGCTCAGGGAAGTTTTTTATGGGAGACATTCTGCAGGGAATGACTCTGGAGCAAGAGAGGGATTTTTCACTCTATCCACGGTATTAATTCCAAGTGCTGGGAGCGGATTGGAGCTTGGAATGTGCCTCCCAGGTTAATAAATCTCCACAGGTTTATTGTTCGGGATAAAACCCATTTTCCCCAGCAAATAACCAGGATCATTCGGGGTTAGAGCCATTCCTCAGGAAATGCTTCATAACCAATGTTTTTATTGGTATCCAAGGAAATTCCTGTTCCAAGGAACACGGGCCCGTAACTTTTATCTGCCTTTAAAACAAAATCTGTTATCTTTTATGGCCACTTCCAGAGAGTCCCACTATCACTTTCCATAAAATTCAACAACATTCCTCCTCCAGCCTGAAAAATCAAGACCAGAGCTGGGGGAAAAGTGAAAATGTCTTTTTTGGGGGGGAATATTTTAGGAATTTCTGAGTTGTTTCCATTTCAAAGCCGCTGCACCCAGCTGGGGCCTGGCAGAGCCCCCTTGGATGCTGCTGCTGATTCCTCTGGAATAGCTTTAAAATGGTTTTGGAGAATGAGTTTTCTACAATATCCTCAGCCTGAACAGTTATCCTGCTTTTCTTGCCATGTGCAAACATCCCAAAAAAAGCATTTTCACCCCGGACTGTGTTCCAGGTGAATCCATGGATCCCTCCCTTAATTATCCCATTGGTTCTTTGCATGACCCCTGTGGATCACTCAGGTTTGTAGTGGGATTCAGCTTCGGATCATTCCCATCAAAGGTGTCCTGCTTTTTGGGGAATTTCTGCCAAGAAGTCATTCCCTTTCCTGATGCCACAGGAGTGACACCACAAACCAGCAACTTTCTCCCTATTTTTTCCTCACTCCCTGTTTTTAGGGATGGAAGGAGCCCAGTATCCCACACCCACATAGCTCCACGCAACTCAAGGATCCCACCTCATCCAGAGCCATTTCTCCATATCCATTAGCCAATCCTTCATGGAACCACCCCATAAATAACCAGCCATGGGGAGAGCCCGGGAGCTCATTAAATCCATCGAAGTTTCCTCCAGGAAGCCAGGATTTTTTCCCTTGGCCTTTGAAAGTCATCGGGAATGGCTCAGGGATGGAACACAATTAACAACAAACCACCCAAAATGTTAATTTTCATCATTTCTGTTAGAATTATCCCACCCAGGCGGAGCCTGGGCCAGCACCCGCCAGAGAGAATGGGTTGGATCCCTTGGGAATGGGAAGAGAGATTGGAGCCTCGTGTCTGAGCAAGGATGAAAAATACTGAGCAAGGATAAAAAAATCCAGGCAGTTATTGACGGAATGAAGATTATTTGTAGGAAAGATTAATCCTTAAATCACTTCATGCTCTAAGGGCCGCTGCAGCCTCTGGAACATCCCTCAAATCCTCCGACTCATTGATATTGGAAATGATGGTTCAATATTCCACAGAAAATATGGAGCCTCTGAGAAAGAGATGAGGGGGTTTTTTATGGAATTGTAAAAAAACCTGGCATTTCTCCAGCCAGGAATGTGATTTATGGAGTGAAAACTGGGATAGATGGGAAATAGGTCATTGATAAATCAGAAACCAGCTTGGGCAGGATATGGAAAAATGCTTAAGTGGGATGAATTTTCCCAAATTAAGCCAGGCTCCTAAATTTCCTTGGATCCTGGTTAATAAAACTGATACACTGGATATTCCAGGGGGCATGGATTCCCAAGCAGAACACACTCCATCCACCGGAAAATCTGATGGAATGCAGCTCCAAGGTCCTCAGCCTTCCATAGGGATACGTCAGCCTTCCACAGGGATAGGTCCTGAACCCTGGAATTCTCTGCGTGCTGGGAAATGATGAATCCAAAGCACCTGAATGAATCCACAAATCTCAGATATGTCCTGGATTTTCTTCCCTCCAGAGTGGGGAAATCAGAGAATATTGAGGATGAGCGGTGGGTATGGAAGGAGTGGTGATGATCCATGCCAGGATCCTGAAGAAATTCCAACTAATCCCTGGAATTATGCAGGAAATTTGGATTAACATGTCCAGGTGCTTGTGGAAGCCACTCATTCATAAATCCTGGGAAAACTCAATGGAATTGCAGTTGTTTTAACTGCTAATATTCTAGTTTATATTTTAACTGGTGTAATCCCAGAATTTATTTTAATAGGGATATATATTAAACTGGAATAAAATCAGACCATATTTAAATATTAATTATTAATTAATCTGATGTGAGTTATTATTTTCCATAATTTTTGTATAAATGGATTTAAGCATTATTGGTATTGACTCACCTGGTTCAACTTCTTCCTACCAACTTCCCAATCCAGAGAGAAAACCAAGAAATGCTTCCTAAAGCTCCTTAGAAGGAAAATTGGCATGGGCCATGCATTCCCAGATTCCAAGGTGTCCAAGGAGCACTTGGAGTTAATTAAAGCACCTGGGAGGAGCCAGATCTCCAGATAATTTCCTGAAATCCCCTGAAGCCCTGAGAAATGCCAACAACAAGTGCTGGGAGGAGCCGGGATTCCTTATCTCCTAGGATTAAATTCCCCCATTGATCCATGTGGGAGTTAGGTTGGGACAATTCCTGAATCCTGGAGTGGGATAATCCCGGAGCAGTAACGTGGGGGCAGAGCTACACTTTTAGGGAAGGATCGTTTTCCACAGGGAACTTTCCCAGCAAAGGGAGCTTGGGAATTGCGCTTTGCCTGGGGTGCATCACTTCCCACCTGGAATGATGCAGATTCCTGGGAACGGCGGCACCCCCAATCACCACAATGGTTTGCAGAAAATCCCCAGTGCAAGGAATGGGAAGGATCTTAAAGCTCATCCCATTCCATCCTGCTGTGGACACCTCCCACTATCCCAGGTTGTTCCAAGCCCCATCCAACCTGGCCTTGGACACCTCCAGGGAGGCGACAGCCACAAATGGTCTGGAAATTCCATTCCAGTCCCTCTCCACTTTCCCAGGGAAGGATTTTTCCTTAATATCCCATCCAACCCTGCCTAAAGTCTCTTTCCTCTCCACTCCATCTGTTGCCCCACCATCCAAGAGGGCCCCTCTCCCCCTTTCCCATTCCCAAGGAAGGAACACCGGGATCTCTCCCTACCATGAAAACTTTGTAAAAGCTGAGCCCATAGTGGATTTTTGGCAAAAAATTCCAGCACATTTTGAATCCAAACTTTTTTGGGGGGAATATCTCCAACCCCAACTGTGTCACGCTGGCTCAGCCTGAACCATCCCGAGGGCTTTGTTTGGTTTTCCTGAATTATTGAACTCTTTTGTTCCTTAATTTGGGTCAAATCAGGAATAAACAAACACTTTCGGGAACAAAAGGTTTTGCTTGGGAAATGTCAAATGTTTTACTGAGTCTGCAGTGAAATGTTTTGACATTCCCTCAAAAAAGAAAGGGAAAATCCGTGCTTTTCCTGAGCTGGAATCAATAGCTGAGTTTGACCCTGAAGTGTGAAGAGTTTCTCTTTTCTTCTGCTTTCATTGGCAAATGAAAAAAATATCCCAAGCCTAAGTGTAATTCTGCTTCATAACCCCTGCAGGATTCCACGTGGGATCTCACCAGAATTCCCACTCCCCTGCTGTAGGATTAGCCTGGGATTGGGGGATTTCTAGGCAGCCAAAAAAAGCCTCATTAGTGACATATTCCAATCTTTTTTTCCCCCTCTCCCTGATTTTTCCCCTGTGCTTGACAAATGGACAGAAATTCTGGGATGAAAGAGAAGGACAGAGGGAGAGAAGGAAAAACAAGGTGAGCGTTAAGGATAACAAATGGAATAAATCTCATCAAGAAATAACCAAAGGAAATGTCCTTTGTTCCAGATGCCAGAACGTTTGGCAAATCCCATGGGAAGAGGAAGGTATCCTGGACTGAGTTGCCTTCCTTGGGATGCTGGGGCTTCCCAAGCTGCAGGGATGGATTTGGGGCCGCAAAATCCTGCATGCTCAGGAAGCCAGGATGCAATTCCCGGTCATTTGGGATATAATCCTGTATCCCAATGTTTTGCCAGGTATGACCACAGCAGGTGGAATGAGGATGATGATGGGTGTTTTCCACGCCAAGAACCCTAGATTTAGTGATATTCACTGGAAAACCTTGCTGTGATGGAGCAGCCCCCATTCCCAGCCATCCCAATTTCCCAGCAAAGCCGGGAGTGTTAATTGGATTTTTCCTAAACTTCATTTTTCCCAACCATGACATCATTTCCTAGCTGCTTTCAGCAGACGGATCCAACAAATGTTTCCTATTTTTCCTCAGGATTCAAACCCGAGATGGGCTCCGGCCTTGGCAGGAATTGAAATTTATGGCATTTAGGGACATTTATTTTCATTTCCAAGGAAAGGCTGAGCTGCACAAACATTTTTCATCCTGTTTTTTTTGGTTGGTTTTTTTTTTTACTCTGTGTGCCGCTTTTCCCTGCTGTACGAATTATGAGATGTCTGCTTCCAGAACCAAGGGAAAAAGGGGAAAAAAATCCCTGTTTGTTCAGGGGGAAATATGTACAATTAATATCAGTTTACACATCTGGAATAACATCAAACATCTGCATCCCGGGAATTCCTTGGGACATAAATCCTGGAAGGGCCATAAAGAGTTGTTTAAGGACCTTGTAACAGCTTTTATTAAGGAATATTATCCAACATTAAAGATTTGTGGGAATAAGAGCTGTGGAAGCACTGCTGGAGTTTCCTTCACCCAGGAAACAAAATTTCCCAATAAAAACTAAAAAGCTGGAGTGGATCCTTGGCCAGTTCCAATAAAGAGCGGCTACTCCAGTTTATCCAGCTCTGGAAGAGCTGCTGGTGAAGGAATGTCTAAGCAGGGCTGAAAACTCTGGGATGAAAAAGCAGGAGGTGCCTTTTAATCCCAGAGAAAACACCTGGAAATGTTCCAGGCCAGGCTGGCTGGGATTTGTGCAACCTGGGATAGTGGAAGGTGGAACTGGATGGGATTTAAAGTCCTTTCCAACCCCAACCTTTCTGGAATGCTGGGACTGCAACCTCTCTGCATTGGGAATTCCCATCTCCAGCCAAGAAATTTCCCTTCCCAGCCCCCCTCCAACCCAGGGCTGACTCTCCTCTAATCCCACTTCAGTTCCTGAGGCTCCAGGAATTACCTTCTCAGGAAAAATGATTGGAAGTACTCTCAGAAATCCCCCTGTTTTCCAAAGGTTTATTTCCTTCTTTCCTCCCTTCCAGGATTGGGGTCCCTGAAAGAAGGGGGTAGGAATTTTAGTGCCAATAAAGTTTCATATCCTTTCCCTAATATTTACGTTTTTACATGGAATTTGTCTCCAAACTGTGGAGTACCTGACCCGGCAGGGGTGTAAAGGATTTATTGGCAAATATTTGGGATGGGGGGAAGAAATTCTCAATTTTTGTCTCCTTGTAAAAGTTTTAATAAAATCAAATTATGGAGCATTTGGAGGGAAATTAATCTTTAATTTTACTGGAATACCGGAATATTGCCAAGCCGGCTCAGCATCCCCAGGAATCAAGGAGCATGCAGAGGAATAAATTGATTTAGCCAGGCAAGATTCCTGAATTTCCCAGTGTCCGGGGGATGGGAATGCCAGCCCCATCCTGAGCAGGAAACAGGAAAAGCCCAGGATGGAGACTGGGATCTGGCAGGGAAAGCTCCTGCATCTCAGCCCCTTCCCACTGTCCATGTGCCAACTACGCATGGATCAGCATTCCCAGGAGTTGTGTCCCAAGTATCTCTTGCTCCCTGATCCCTCTCATGGTCCTGGTGGAAGACCAGCATCTCCCAAGGGTAATCCCATCTGCCCTATGCAATCACCTTTCTTTCCCAAATATTTCAGGCTGATCCAAAGCCAGGTGAGATCTGGATAATTGTGGGAATGAGGAGCTGGAATTTCAGCCCCAGACGGAAAAGGTGGATAGCTGAGGGGATGGATCATGGGGAGTAAATCTACCCAGACAGGGGTATTTTATTCCCGCTTTAGAAGATCTTTGACAGAGAATTCAAGGATTGCAATTCAGGATTGGAATTCAGGAATTGTGAGGAAGCTCAGCTGCACAGCCAGCACTGAGAAGAGCTCCAAGATATCCCAGAGAAAGGATTTTCCAGCTGGGAGAGGAGACAGAATTTCTGCCAACAATAACATGGCATAAATTCCTCCCCACAGGGATGAAGAAGATCCAGTGGCAGCTCCAGGCAGGTGGAGACAGGATCATGGAATCATGGAAAGGGTTGGATTCGAAAGGATTTAAAGCCCATTTCATCCCAGTCCCTACCATGACAAGATATTTCCATTATCCCATGGTTTTGGGACAGCAAGAATCGGGAATAACCCCTGCCAAGCACTCACTGTGGGTGCTCCATCCTCCCAGCCCAAATTCCCTCAGCCATGAAAAAGGGAAAAGCTGGATCTGCCTCCTGTTTTCAATCAAAGCCTGTTTTGGTTTGGGAAATCCCAGCAAAAGCCATTCCTTATTTATGGACTGCAAACAACTCACTTGTGTTATGATCCCAAAGTCATTAGGCATCACATTGGATATTCAGATGGATTAATTCCATATATTCCATGTATTCCATAAAAACCAGGGGGGTAGCAAAGGGGCCTGACTCCAGGCTGCCTTTGGAGATATTGGCCGCAGATAATCCAAGCTTTTTTTGATTAAAACGGAGGAGAATTTGAATAGGAATGCATTGTTTGGAATCCATTTCCATCAGGCTCCGGAAGAATTCCCGCTCGGAGATAGATGTGGTTCCACTTAACAGGCGAGGGATTAAAAAAAGCCCTGGGGTTGGGGCTAATTCCTGTCATTATGTATTTTTGGGGAATATAAATGGATTCGGTGTAATGGGGCTGATTGGAAAATGAGCTGGTTGGGAAGGGAAAAGGAAAGGGGCTGTTGGAAAACTGTTGGGATTCCGTGGGTTGCTGAGGGGCTGCCTCAATCCAAACTCTGATTGGAAAATTGTGGCTTTTCGCAGGCCGGTATTTGATCCATTAAAAGTGGATTGGTTTCATTCCCGATGTTTTCCTTGTGCTGGAATAGCATGAAATAAGCATGTGTCGGGCATTACTCAGGATAAACACGGGACAAAGGGAACACGGGAGGGAAGCAGCGGCTCTAATTGAGAAAAGAAGCCGGAATAACCCAAAGTGAATCCACGTCACACTGGTGGCACTGGGAGGAGAATCCGGCCCATGGAATACGGAGATGGAAAATCTCAGCCTTATGAGCTCAGCCCATCCAAGGATTGTTCCGCAGGGACCAGGCGGAATGGCTTTGTCTGGCCTGCATTTGTGTTATCCCGGGGACAGGGATCCTCTGGCTTCCCTCGGAGGACTTTTCCACATTCTAATTGTTCGGAAATGGTTCATAAAATTAAGGAGCTTGGAAGTGAATGAGGGAAGCCGGGCAGCGGCGCTCCATGGAAAGAGCTGCGGCCATATGGAATGAGTTAGGCTGGGAAGGCAGAGAGGAGCACAAATGAGTTCAAGAGACATCCCGATTTATTTCTGGAGACGGGAAAGGCACTGGGAGCATGGAGAGAAGCGGGAGCTGGCTTTCACAGAGATCTAGGGAAGGCAAGGCAGCTTGGAGCGAGGACATTTACAGGGAGAGCACTCGGAGGATGTTTTTACAAGGATTTCCTGGTTTTATTGACTTCTGTAGTGCGGGACAATCCCTGAAGCACAGAATTCCAAGGAAAATCTAGCTGGAAAAATGCCTTACCCACTGGGGGCATTGCTTTTATCCTGCTCCTCTCCCAGCCTTATCCAGCACCATCCTGGGTGCGGGCAGAAATCCTGGGAATTCCCAGTTGGCCACAAAAACCTTTACACTGAGGACTGAGACACCTCCAATCGTTCCCAGTGACCAGGAGGCTACTTCCAATGTAGTGGAAGCTTCCAAAGAAATCCCTGCTACTCTCCCTCCCTGCAGAACAGTGGCACCGGGAAAGGGTGGCAGAAAAGCAGCTGGAGATTTCCAGAAATCCATGGATTTTGTCCAGCTTCCCTCAGGCACCTGTGATGGCTCTGCGGGGGCATCTGGTGGCCAAAAGATTCCCGGGGATTCACCTGGGAACGGCTCCTCCTTTCGCCATTCCAAATCGGGCTTGGGAATCCTGAAGGATTGAGTGGGAATGTCCCCTCTTCCTTTTTCGTGGGATAAGCAGAATTGCAGCATGTGGGAATGGATTTATCCTGACCTCAGGAGAAGGCACTGCTGGATAACCATGCCTAGAATCAGAAAGGGCTGGAATGATTAAAAGGGACTATAAAGGGGATCATGGCATCTCTTGAAAATTGGGATGTGTTGGAGCTGGATTGAAACGGGAGCTGATGCTGCTCCAGGCAGCTTCGGGCCTCATTCCCAAACTGGCCCATTCCCACTTAGATTCCCCACAAAGTGGAGTAACTGAGGATTGTCAGCCCTTCCAGGTGAATTTGAGTTCTGAAAGTTGCCAGTGATCTTCTTGGAAGGAATCCCAAAGAACCCAAACAATGACACCTTAAGCTTTAAAATCCTTGGAATCATCTCCTCCCAAGCCTTTCTCCAAACAGCTTAACCTCCCGTTGAAAATGGGAGCTGCTGTTTACTTGGGTAAATAAAGAATTTTCCATGGATCTCCCAGCAAACAGATTAAAGGATTATGCTAAAGACCTTTCCAAATTTTCCTATTGGGGTCCCGGAATCTCTGTATTTGATCCCAACCCCGCTGCCAGGATGGAAGGGGATTTTTTTCCCATCTAGTACATCCTAGAAAAGGATTTTTTTGTTTGTTTTGTTTTTTTGTTTTTTTGTTTATCTTCCCTGTTCCCTCTTCACACAGCATTCAGAGCACAAATGGGATTCAGCCATGAAGAGTTCCCATTAAAATTCCCAATCTGGGAAAAATTTATTGGATTTCTAATAATAAATAGAACATTAATAAAGCAGAGGAATAAATTTCCCTCCCTGTCAGGAGTGTTTTGGCACTTGGTAATTTGGGTCCATAAATGGCTTTCCAAATGATTAATGGGATGTGGACATGGAGAAATATTCCTTCGATTTCCAGGAGCCAGGATATTGATGTTGCAGTGTTTGAAGGGCTCCATCCTAAGGCAGGATTGTCCCATTTATAACCCCTCCAGACAGGAATGAAGGGGCTTTGATGTAAAATATCCCTTAAATGCTCTTCTGAATGGAAAAGCAGCATTTTCCCCTCGTTTCTGACTGTGGAATTCCTCCCTGGAGCTGTTGGAATGGTGGTTTCTGGAATGGGCAAAGGAGGAATCTGGATATCAATGGCTTGGTTTATCCCAGTATTTTAGGATTTTCATAATTCCCGATAATGTTGGCTTCTTTTGGAGTAAAGGGAGATTCCGAACAGCCAGATTCAGCTCTTGGATTATGGAGCCATGGCTGCCCCATTCCCGGAACTCTTCAAGGCCAGGTTGAATGGGGCTTAGAGCAACCTGAGAGAGTGGAGGGTGGATGGAATTTAATGGTTTTCCATTAAAATTCCCTCAGTTTTCCCGGGTAAAATTATCCCAGTCCCAAACATCTCCCAAAGAAGTTTTTAACCTTTCAAATAGATTTTTAAAAATAATTTAAAAAAGAAAAAAAAATGGAGTGCAAAACCTGCCCTGAAAATAATCAGCTTTTAAGTGGCATTGGAAGCAGTCCCTAAATCCACGTGAGACAGGACATTTTTTATTGGAATTTGGATAAAAAGATGGAACGGTTTTTAATCTATGGGAGGTTAAAGTCACCATCTGAAGTTGGTTTGGGTTGGGTTTTTTTTTTTTTCATATCCCAGGGTTTTTTTTTTCTCCCCTTTAAACAGATCCTGCTCATTTAAAAATTCATAAATAAGGGAAGGTCGTCAGAGCCCACTCCATAAAATATTTGGGTCACCTTTCAGGGAGCTGCCGGAGCCTTTTCCAGGGTTTTTTGGGCAATATTTTACGGGGCTGTCAGCCTTATTATGGAATGATGGCCACTGGAACTCCTTCATCCATAAATTCCCCTCAATATGGACATTTCCACCTTCATTAGGAGGAGAAGAAGGAACCGCAGAGGCTTTTGATGAACTGAGGCTGAAGGGGAAAAATTCCAATGGGGCTGGATTTGGGATGGCTTGATCCCAGATATTCCAAGATGAAGAAGTTCAAAGCATGTGGAAATTTATTGGCTGGGTATTCCAGGAACTTTAGTCTGGACTAAAAGCCTGGAGCAGGTCAGGCCTGGGCAGTGCCAGTGAAATGACGGAGGCATTCCAATTTACAGTCCTGGGATAATATTCCAGAGGATCATATATCCATATATTCATGGATTTAGGATCACCTTTTGTCGTCTTGGGTCACAATGCAGTGTTTAAGGCTCTGACAGTAAAAATGGAAAAGAAAACTTCCAAATCCACAGAATTATCCCTAAAATCCAACACTGTTAACTTTTCCCAGGCAGTGAAGAGCCTGAAATATGAAGACCTCCCAAAAACAATGCAAGGTATCATGGAGAAGCTGGAATTCCATGGATTATTTTAATTTTGCTGTGCCAAAAATAAAGTGACCTCCTGTGTTCCAGCTGTGCTCCCGTTTGTCTGGAATCCCACATTCTAGAGAATACAACCAAGTGCCTTTTATAAATTATTTTAAGTCCATTATTCCAGGTTTTTAAGATAATTTGGAGAAAGTTGGAAGGAGAAGCCTCAGGCAGAGGATGAAAAGCTGGAGGCAGGATGGAAGAAGAGTTGTTATTGCTGGAAAACCAAGGAAAACAAACAATGAAATTCCCACAAAAATAAGTGATGACATTTGCATCCA
Organism: Hirundo rustica; assembly: GCF_015227805.2. NCBI lineage: Eukaryota > Metazoa > Chordata > Aves > Passeriformes > Hirundinidae > Hirundo > Hirundo rustica. The sequence continues at coordinate 12,308,818 of NC_053452.1, read as the reverse complement.
TCAGTGGAAATTTGGCCACGGAACACGTGGCTCTGCTCCAGCTTGGAGCGGGCTTGGGAAAGATGGAGTCCAGGACTGAGAAGGATGGAATCCATGGCTCAGGAAGGATGGAGACACCTTGGAGGGACCAGGAAGGGGCAGGCTGAGATCCAAATCCCAATCCTGCTCCACTGAAGGAATAAACCTGGGTTAAACCTCCAGAGATGTGAGTGGTGGATCCAGGAGAGGTGGATAGGGCTTGGAGCAACCTAGGATTGTGGAAATGTCCCTGCTTCCATGGACAGGGAATGAGATGGTCTTGAAAGTCCCTTCCAACCCAGTCCCAGTGTCTCATGGATGATGGAGAGGGATTCATCCCTAGGGAATGGGGGTTTGAGCTGGGATACATCCAGCCACTTGTCACAAATTCCTTCCACTGGCTATGGAGGCAGGAAATCCCAGGAAGCGGCTCTGCGGTGGGGCTGGATGAGGAGACCTCTCCACACCCTTTCCAGTCTGATTTGTCAGGGATGCCTCCCGCACAGGGAGCCAACCTTCGGGAATGTTTGGATAACTCTGCAATTCCCTGCCTTGGCAGCTGTTCCCGACCAAAACACCAACAGCTGGATTCCATTTCTCTGGGCTGGGAAAAGGAGAGCGAGGTTGGAAGATGGATGGACATGAAAGCTGGGATGAAACGAGTCGTTGGAATCAATCAGGAATCAGCCAGAGCTGAATTAAAGTCACTTAAGGCTGATTTAGGGCAATCTCAGGAATATTCCTGATTTAAGGCCCTGCCTCCAGAGCGGGCTGGATGAGGGACTGGCTTCATCAAAGCTGAGCCCTTCCAGGCACAAAAGTCTGGGATTTGCAAAGGCACAGGGAAAGCTCTGGGCACATTTGTAATCACCTACCCCAGTCCAGACCATTTAAATGATCCTGAGGGCCAGATGGGATCACTGGAGCATTCCAGGATTCTGGGATAAAAATATCCTATTTATTGCCCAGTTTTCCCACTCTTCCCAAAGTTTTCAAGCTCCTGTGGATCCTTCAACTCCTGCTTAAGCTTCAGCTCCAAATCTCCCAAATACCACTGGCTACAGATGGAAAGGGAGGATTTCCCATTCTAATTTCCTTGGAGAAGCCATCTCTTTTATTCAGGGGATCACCAAACCACTGGGACTTTGTCCCGTCAGACTTGAATATTTGGGTCACATCCAGAGGCAAGGGATATTTTTGGATCTCTTGCAGATCCCAGGGAGCTGCCATTCCAAAGGGAAAAGACCCAGGGATGAAGTGCTGAGAGAGGGGAGGGAATTTAACTTTCCAAGGGGTTTAATTTTTTAGGTGTTTAGCTTTTTGGGAGTAACATTTGGGCTGTGTTTTGAAACAGGTTCCTAGAGAAGTTTTGGATGCCACATCCCTGGGATTGTCCAAGGCCAGGTTGGACAAGGCTTGGCACAACCTGGGATAGAGGAAGGTGTCAGGGTTGGAATGGGATGGGGTTTAATGTCCCTTCCAACCCAAACCAGTCTGGAATTCCATGACTCAAATCCTCCAGTTTGCCACTAAATCCCCAGATTCCTGGAGGAATTCCCCCCAGTCCTACACCCAAAGCATGCCATGTGCCTTACACCGTGGGAAACCACTTCCATGCATTGCTCATTCCCAAAAACCTTCTCTGTGTTTCCAGGCACCATCTACCTCGGGATCAGACCTGGGACCGTGTGTCTGGAATATTTCATCATGCCGGCACAGCTGAAAGTACTTGGTGTTTCCTAGGATTGTCATTGGAATCGTAGCCTGAGAGGCAATGGCTGTTTGGAGGGAAAGGGATCCCACTGCCTGGTTTTACCCTTCGGATCCATTTCGGGAAGATGCTCACTGTTTTCCGGGATAACTCATCTCCATGACTGGTTGGATATGAGCATCCTTCTGGTGTCAGATGCCTGATATTTCCGGCATGGTAATTCCTGGGAATGTTTCTTTTCCATGGCTCCAGCCCACAAGACTGTGCCCTCGGATGATTTCCCGAAATCCTGGGAGGTATTCCATCTTATTTTCCCATTTTGTTCTATTTTGACTCCTTGTCCAGCTACCGAATAAATTTAAAAAAAATATTCCCAGATCTCATCTTGATCCATAAGGAATCCCATCTCTCATTTCCTCATCTCTGTGATGCCCAGCATCCCACAATCCACCCTCCCAGCCACTCTCCGAGGTGAGGGGCATCCCAAAGGGAATTCATCCCCTCTCAACCATGGATTTAAACTTCCAGAGCAGCAAATCCCTTTCTTTTTCCCTATTTTCCACTGGCCCAAGAGGAATATCCCAGACCCCATCCAAAACTGTCAGCAAAGTGAACATTCCTGGTGGGATGGAAATGCTGCTCCCATGCCGTGCCCCCAGGCAGCTCCTGATTCCTTGGATACCTCAGGAAGGTTCATTAAGCCGTCTCTGCTTTCCCCTCATCCCTGTGTCTGTGTCCTGGAAAAAGGCAGGGAAAATCTGTTCCCTTTCCAGACCACACAAGTGCAAAAGGGGCTGGAAAACAACTCCCCCTGCCCTCTGCCTCCATTTTAACAGCTCTCCAAGGAAAAAAGGTCAGCAGTTCATGGATGGCAGGAAAGACCTACTGGGGACTCAGCTTATCCCAAACATTCACTGCCCCATTCCCGATTTATAACAACCTCCAACAGGTTGAGCTTTCCCCCCTCAGAGCTAGATGAGTTTTCCATCTGGGATGTATTTTTAGTGCCTGGAACTGTCCTCTCCTCACTCCCAACATGTGTCAGGAGCTGCTCTGCGCTCCCAAATCCCGATAATTATTTTAGCGGCTGTTTTGGAACATCGGGAAACGTTGTCAGTTCAGCCCAAATTGATCCCGGTCAATCAAACGCCTGGAATAAGCTGTGGATAAATCCATGATTTCATCACCTCCAGCCCGCTGACCCCCAGGAACGGGAATGATCTCACTCCACGTGTTGATGTGTCCCAGGAATAAATGAGCTCCTGAGCCATGCTTCTGGAATAAACTAAAACAATCGGAATGTGCAGGAAAGAAAACACTGCCCGTGGCGAGTTCTGCTCCCCTGAACCCAAGGCTCGGCTGCTCCAGCCATAAATTATCCCTAATAAATCTCCTTGGATGTTTAATGCCATCGCTCTCCTGCCAAAATGGGGGATTTGGGAACAGGCGGGACGATGGGCTGAAATTCCTTTGGAATGCTGAAGCCTTTATTTGTTTTCCTTCCAAACATTTTAAATATCCTCACATTATCCTTCAAGCAGATGTCCAGGGAAAGGCTCCTGACCCATTTAAACCTTTTTTTTTTTTTTTTTTTTTTGTGTGTGTGTGTGTGTGTGTGTGTGTGTGGGAATAAAGTCCAGTTTGGGGCTGGATTTGCTGGCCAGCACCTGACAAAACTCGGGAGTGGGAATGCGGAGCTTTAATGGCTCCAGGGTGTGACTTTTAACGGCAAGGCTGAGGAAACTAAGATAAATTAAACCCTAATTGGGGCTGTTAACATCTTTCCCAGCCTGCACATCTGGAGCCCAGGAGAATCCTTGGAAAAATGTTACAGTCGGCTCCTGTTGCACAGCCCAGCTACCTCTACTCATTCCACACATTTTTAGGGATAAAAATCCATCTTTCAGTGTACAAAGCCAACATAAGGATGGAGATTTTGATTTTAATCCTCGGAAGATTTGCAGTTTCATAAAAATTATCCCAAATCTACCGAGTAATCCCAAATTCCCCTTTCCCAAACTTCCAAACTGCCCCAGCAAGGAAAGGCCACGTGAAGACTCTTCCCGCTCCTGAGGCTGGGAACCTATGGAAGTAAAATTCCAACAAATACAGGGAAGTGGTTACAAATCCTGCTTGAGCCTGGCTTAGCGTTTCCCACGATAAAATCCCAATCCCTGGAAAACAAGTGGATAAAAACTCCCGTGTTCTATCCAGAAATAGAAACCTCCTTCTTTTCAAGCCAGTCATGGATCCAGTCTGGATTTACAGCTACATTACCCAGTGGAATTGCTGCAGAAGTTTGGGATGCTGCTGCAAACCCATCCATAACCTTGGATACATCCCCTCCTGGTTGGATTCTTGGCAAGGGTGGGTGAGAACAGCCCAAATCCTTAAGATTACAATGAAAAAGCTGAGTTTTGGAGGATGGGAAATGGGAATAAAAGTCTGGGAAAGGAATGAAAGTCAGGCAAAATCACCTTTCAAAGCCTCCCCAGATATCTTAATTAATGAATGAATTAATCACTCAATATTCCCTCATCCTATTTATTCTCCAGTGATTTTGAGGAGCCACAGCAAATAAATTCAAGGAAACATCTGGTTCTTGGGAAGTAAAAGAGGGCAGCAAAGGATAAACAAGAGCATCTCCAACACTTTCCCAGAGTGGGAAAATTTAGGGACTTTCAGGCCAGGAAATGAAGTTTAGGATAAAGTTTGGGATAAGACCAGCAGATTTGTTCCTTGGGTTTGGGATTTGCTGCTCCAAAATCAATTACTGGAAAAAGGGAAGAGTTTTCTCTACTCTCTCTTATCTCCTCCAGCTCCAAGGACAAAAACTGGACCCTTCTTCCTTCCTGAAATTTTGCCAAACCTCCAGAGCCACCAAAAATCCCAACCTGAGGCTGTTCAGTCCTGTGATCCATGATTCCTAACAAAAACACCAGAGAAAAGCTAGGGATTTTCTGATTTCTCCCTCACTTTCCTGGCAGGTTTGGGAATGTTCTGTACTTTTGGGATCCGGTCCAGATTAGTTGTGCTGAAATGGAGGAAATTAGGGATTCATCACAAAATGTGGGGATGGGGAGAAGAAATCCAGGTCCCCCCTCACTAAACAAAGGATATGGAGGGGCTGGAGCATGTCCCGGGAAGAGAACAGAGCTGGGAAGGGGCTAGAGCACCAGGAGGGAGCTGGGAAAGCTTAGCCGGGAGAAAAGGAGGCTCCAGGGGGACATTCTCATTTCCCACAATCCCTGACAGGGGCTGCAACCGGGTGGGATTGGGAAGTGCTCCCAGGGCATGACAGGACAAGAGGGAATAGCCTCGAGTCGCTCCAGAGAAGCTTCAGGTTGGATATTGGGAAAATTCCTTAAAAAACTCTCGTCCTGCCAGGGCAGGATCTCCCAGCCATGGATGGGGCACTTTGGGATGTGATTCCATGATTCTCCCACCTCGTGCCATGGGAATCTGCCCAGCAAACCCAGGCACATCCCAGCTGCTGGATAATCTGGGAAGAGCTCCAGATTCCACTCCCTTATCCCACAGAATTCCTGGCTGGCTCCTTTTGGGGTTAAGGATTGTTGGTTTAGCCCTGGCAGCCCCAGGAGTTCCAAAAGCATTGGCTGTATCCAAGGAAAACACAAGGCAAGCTTGGAATTCAAGCAAACACAACATTAAAAATAGCCAATCCTTGACTCTTCTCACTTCTCTTCCCATTTTTTACTCGGGGTCTCTCCAAATTTTTCCCTATAGTGCTACTTCCCAGGGGTTTGATGCTGCTAAAACCGGTCGTGTGTAAAAAAGTAACCCAAAATGCAGGGATTTGATGCAAAATGAAGGAATTTAAACCAAAATCCAAGGATTTAAACCAAAACCCACCCAAGGAGTTTGCTAAAGTGTCCAGAGCTGGGATTGTGACATTCCCAGGAACACTTTGGCACAGGAAGGGGTTGGATTGTAGGATCAGTGTTTGCACTGGTCTGGGCAATCCCAATTTCCCTGGACCAGCATCCCAAGGGTCAGGGATGCTGCAGACATCCCCACGGAGCATCACAACAGTTCTGTGTGTCCTGCTCCACAGAATCTCATAGATGGAGCCAGCAAATGGGTATCAATTCCCAGCTCCTGGATTACTCAGGAGCACCTGATCCATCCCTGACAGCATTCCAGGTTCCTACACCCGCAGCTCCCAATGGAATGTGAGCCTTCAATACAGGCACTGGGACACATCCCACGCTTCCCGAAAAAATAGGATGGAAGGAATGTAGGAATGTGTAGAACCAACTCCTTGGCTCTGCACTCCCACCTTCCCTCTAAACACCTGCTCCTCAGAAAAGCCCAAATCCCTTGGCATGTGCGTGTTGGGGACGGATATCCATCATCATGCTCCCAGGAGCCACGGAAAAGCTCCAGCTTTGGCATCGGCATTCCACAGCTGCGCTTCCCTGGTTCCATCCCACACCTTTGGATCAAGGTCTGTCTTTCCAGCCCCAGGAGGGGGCAAATGCCGAGGCAGCAAAAGGCAGCCAGAGCTTGGGAAGCAGAATGCTGGAGGGAAAACTTGGAAGGGACCTTAAAGACCCTCTCATTCTAAGCCCTGACATGGGCAGGGACATATCCACCATCCCAGGTTTTTCCAAGCCCTGTTCCACCTGGAACTGGACACTTCCAGGTGTGGCACATCCAGGGATGGGGCATCCATAGCTTTCCCAGGGCCTCCCCACCCTCACAGGGAAGAATTCTTTCCCAATATCCAATTTATTAGAGCTAATTAATATTTAATTCCAGCTATGGAAAACCTCAGACCTTCCCCTCCTCGATCCATCCATTGGTGCTCCCAAGTTTTTATGGACAGCAGCCAGACAAAGGGATCTGCCTGGAATCCCGGGAAACCTCTCCATCAAGGAAAGATCAAAGACTTTATTTCCCCCCGGATATTGAGCTCTGCATGCTGGAGGCGGGAGAGGACAGATTTACAATGAAAAGGATGAAATCCAGCCAATGGATTAATGCAGCACTCAATTCCAGTGAAATCCCAGAGCGGGCGCTGACACATTTGGGATAACACATTTGGGATAATACATTTGGGATAAGCTAGAGAAATTCCAGCTGCCAGAATGAACAACCTGGGAAAATAACAGGAATTTTGGGAATAGATCTAAATAAGTTTAGGATGAGGCATTTTTTGAGCTGTTCCTGGGGAATTTGTAGCTGCTCCTGAAGATTTTAGGAATTTTTTTCTGTGATTTCATTTAAGGGGATCCATCTGGAATGGTGTCCCTTGACCTCAGCACAGCCCAAGGCCAAGCACAACCCATTTTCCACTAGAAATGAAATTTTCAAGGAAAAATCCAATTTATTTTCATCCAGATGTTTTATCTTCATTGTCCTTTAAGCAATTTCCTTTTTGGTAATAAAAATTCCAGGAAAATCCAAGGAAACCACACAGGACTTGTTCCCAAATCCCAAGTGTTGTAGCTGACACATCCCAAACCGTTTTTCTTTGTAAGGCACTGAAATTATTTTGTCTTTAAAATCCTCAAAAAAAATTCAAAAACTTCCCAAAATCTGAGTTTTAATCCAGCCTATCCTGGGATTCAGGAAGGATTAAAAGATGCATGGATGGCCCATCCTTGGAACGTTCCAGGCCAAGCTGGAGAAATCTGGGTTAGCAGAAGATGTCCCTGCACATGGAATGGGACAAGCTGTCAGATCCCTTCCAACCCAAACCATTCCATGATCCCAAGATTTTCCCAACTCCTCCACCATTCCTGGGGTAAAATGACAACCTCCAGGTGAACACAGCATTCCAGAGGAATTCAGCATAACCATTCCCACCCCTGCTGTCCATGGTAGTCCTCTTCTCCATTCCCAAAAATTACTCTAGCTGCCCCCTGGCTTTTCCACAAAAATCCCCAAGCTCCAGAAAATCCATTCTCTGGGATTTACGCAGTTTTCCAGCAGGCAGGAGGGAGATCCTGGATTCCAGCTTCCACTGGAAGAAGGGTAGGGATTCAACAAGGAAAAATTCCATTGACAGGGAGGTAGGGCTTGGATTTGTGAGTGGTTTTTAGCAAGGAATGCTCCAAAAAATCCCAAATCCCTTAATCCAGAAGGCATCTGCCCTCCTCCCTCCCAACTTCTCATCCCAAATCCAGCTTTTCCCATCCTTTATGGAATTAAGGAGAGCTTTGCCCACTGGGAGCATTTCTGGAGCAGCTGAACATTCCAGCTTCCCACTGTTTTTTGTGAAAATTGGGAGAAGGAGGAAAGCCAAGGGCTTGACAGGGACACAACCCCAGGATCGCTGGGACTTGGGAGACTGGGATTGATTTACACCCTGCCAGGACCCATTCCAGCTCTGGAAGATCCAGGAGGAGCCGTAAATCAGGGAAAACTCGGGCACAGCCACCCTCTGGAGTCTGGCACCTGAGAATTCCAAAGGCAGGAAAAACCCCAAGCTCCGATTCCCATGCCAGGAGCTTGGAGCTGCTCCTGGAGCCGATATAAATCAGTTTTCCCTGCCCCGCTCCAGACAAAATTCCAGCTGCTGGGTTGTTTGGATTTGGATTCCCCCTCCTTCTCCTTATTTTTCCAGCTGAGGCACCTGGAATGAAAAACAAAGCCCAATGTGCCATGACAGAGCTTCCAGGCATTGCTGCCAGGCAAAGGAAAAATCCCGGGAATAATCCCCCTTAGAACCGTGGCCCAGGGGGCAGCGCAGTCCCAGATTTTGCTGCAAGGTGGGGAGAAGACTTTTCCAAATAGATCCGGGATGCATGGATCTCTCATCCCATATTCTTTGGCGTGGCTGAATGTTAAATCCCAAAAAACCCATGCAACCAAATCCACACCAAGAAAACAGGGAAATGGGATAACCTATATTCTCCTCTGATGATTTTAACTCTCTGGATGAAACACACCTGGATGCTAAAACTTGGGAAAAGGGAATTTAATATTCAGTTTTCCGATGCACATTCCTGTCCCTAGCTGATGGATGCAACACTCCATTCCCTGTTCCGTATCCCTGATCAATCCCAGTTAGGAGAAACCAAATGGCTGTGAGCCCAGTTTTTGGGAAAAGGGAATATTTACACCTGCATAAATATGGGAATAATATCTGAAAATGGGGAAAAATCCAACATTTAATATTTTTTAAGTGAGATCTGACAATTCCAGAAGGGAATCAAACAGCTTTGGAATACAGGTGGATCCCCAAGGGGGGAATTTAAGGATGTGGTGGATGCCTGAAAAAGGGGGAAAATCACATCAAATCCCAGTTTGGAGTTGTCATTCTAGCCCCAAATAAACCCCATTACCCCCGTTTTCCAGACTCCAGGATCCTGGAAATCAGGAGGAGCTTGGGATAAACCTGTTGTAGCTGAGCAGGAAGTGAAGGATTTCCTTTTCCTCCCAAGAAAAGGAAAAAGTTTGGCTCAGGGAAATGTGGAATAAAACCAGGAATTGTTTGGCTTTCACTGCAGTATTCCTCTTTTTCCCATCTCGTTCTCCCTCAATTCCAATGGCAGGAGTGGAATTCCCCATTACACATCGAGGGCATCTGAACTGGAAATCATTACCCACGATTTTGGAAACATTGGATGAGGGGAAGGAAAAGCTGCCACAGCTTCCTGAGGTGGGGATTTTGGGATGCGTTCTGCATTTTCCTGATTTTCCATTTTTTTCTGGTGTCCATTTTGGAGAGGAGGGAGGGCTCCAGAAGCACCGGGAATGGCAAATCCGGAATGGCAAATCTGGAGTGGCCATGAAGGGGAGGCATTGGAAGCTGGGGAATTTCTTTCCTTATGCATCCCAAATTCTGGGATTCTTAAATCCCAGCACTCCAAGAGGAATGAATGGGGATATCTGGGACAGCCAGAATCCCAATACTAGGATTATCCCATGGCTGGGGGTGGAACTGGGACCAACATACAGATCCAGGATTTTGGGGCTCCTTTGCAGGCTCAAGCAAAGACCACTTGTTTTTTCCTGGAATTTCTCCCCTAAATCCTTGGACACCTCCAGGGATGAGGGCTCCAAACCCATTCCAATGTTTTTCCCTATCCCTCAGCTCCAGGGTGAAAATGATGCCTGGGATTTTATTTCACTGGAATCCCAATGCTTGTCTGGGCTTTTCCTTGGCTTTTTTTTTTTTTTTTTTTTTTTTTTTTTTTTTTATTAAAACAGTTGAAAAACCCGGAGAGAAATAAATAACATTCCAAGACCATCCATCAGCCAGGAATGAGCGCAGGGCTGTTCCCTGGAACTCCCATTCCTGCTGGTGGCCGAGGGAAATCAGCGCTTCCCATCAATCCCAAAGTCCATTTTTCAGCTTTAATGAAGACGTCGTTTTCATGGAAGCAGAGGGAACATAAACAATCTGAGCCACGGAAAATGAGGAATGAACTGCCTGGAAATCCTGGAGCTCGTTTGGATTTCTCCAGCTGAACAGGGCTGGAGGCTCCTGAGGTTTTTTTGTGGCAGTTGGGCATTGAGAAGGTAAAATAAAAAACGGGGAATTTTTAGAAACAGAGCTTGGAATGAGGTCCAGGAGCATTTTCCATTGATTTTGTCCTGCTAGAGTTAGGAATTAATTGGCTGAGTGGGCAGGGAGCACAGGCACACATGGAATTCCTTGGGAAGGGAGGCACAATTCCAGAATTAGGGAATTGTTTAAGTGGGAAAAGCCCTCCAGGATCAGAGTCCAACCTGTGCCCAATTCCCAGATCCAGACATTCCTTGGACATCCCCAGGGATGGGGATCCATCCCATTCCAATGCTTTACCACCCTTTCCATTAAAAAAAAATCCCTCCTGAATCCAATCCAACCCTCCCCTGGCACAGCCTGAGGCGTTTTCCTCTCATCTGCCTCTTTTTCCATGGAAACAGAGAGATCTTATGGATCTGCCCCTGGATGTATGGAAAACACTCCAAGGGGAGCCGTTCCAATCTTTTCCTTTCTTCCAGCTAAGGAACTGAGAATCAAATGGGATCCAGGCTTGGGAAACCATTCCCACTGCACTGCAGTAGCACAACCCTAAAATTCCATCATTCCCAGGGAAAAATCCCAAAAATCACCTAAAACATGGAAGCAAAGTTGTCCTGAGATTTCTTGGATAAAGGATTCACCATTCCTGGTTTATTTCCTTCACCAAATCCTCAAAGGATTCATGGAAAGGTAATAAACAAATCCATACCTGTTTTAAGAGGAATTTTGGAGTCTGGAATTTTTGGATTACCCCCAAATTCCTCCATGGAAAAAGGGAATATGGATGCCAAAACCTTGTCCTATGCCATTCCCACCAGCTTGAATTGTAGAGGGAAAAAAAAAGTCGGAAAGTCAGATACTCAAAATTCCCTATATTTAGATCAGGATGGGCTTGGTGCCACCCAAACCTGGAATTTCTTCTCCAGGAAGATCCTGGAGATGTCGGCACGGGTGACAGCTCCAGGGGCTGGGAATGATTTGATTCCATGTGATTGCCACACACTTCCAAGGATTCCCAAAATCCCCAAATTACTGCCAGGCATAGGAGCCTCGCCTTTGGATCCAGGGCTGGTTGGAAATAAACAGAACTGCGAGTTCCTAATCATGAGAGCCACAATCCAGAGAAGTCCGTGGGATCTGGAAGCTCCAGAACAGGAACTCCAAGCCAGGCAGACCTGTGTTTTCCATCCAGATGCTGCTTATCCTTCTTTTCCTGATCAATTTGTGGATAGAACTCCAGCAGGAGCTGGATCTCCATCCGTGCTTCCCTCTTCCACCTCCTGCCAAGAATCCCAGCTCATTTTGTTTGTCTCTCTTCTCAGTCTCACTTTTCCCTGCTCCCAGGAGCATTCCTGAGGCAAATATTTCCTCCTGGAAACCCAAAACTATCCAGGGATTTCACTGCTCCTGTGAGGGAGCTTCATTTTATCCCAAGGGAAAAATTTCCCTCTCCAGATGGAAGAGAAATGACGGCACAAGGATTTTTTGGGATAATTTTGCCATTCATGTCTTTTCCCATCCCTGTAATTCCCACCCCTGGATGGGGTTTGGAGTGACCTGGGATAGTGGGAGGCGTCCCTGCCCATCCTGACAGAATGATCCTTAGGATTCCTGCGCTGGGGATCAGCTCCTGTTGGAACACCAGATAATAAACATGAGAGTTGGGAGGAAAAATTCTCAGTGCTCCACTGGCCTCTGGAGAGGAGGAAGGTGAGGAAAATTCAGGAGCTGCTTTATGGCTTCACACCTCGTAAACACAGCTGCCGGGAATTTTATGGGAGCTGTGGGGGTTCTTCCCTGGGAATAGGAAATTCCAGACCCACAGCACTCTGGTGCCTTCCTAATCTGGGATTATTCCAGGGAATCACTGGAATCAAAGAAAAAATCCAGGACTTTAACAAACTGGGAAAACCAGAGGGATCTTTAGGATCATGGAATGCCAAGCATTCCATGGTTCTTCCACACTCCTGGCAGGCACAGCCACAGGATAAGGGAGTCCCTGAGGATGGATCCAGGATGTTCCGTGCACCGCAGCCATGTCCAGGCACTTTCCTGGGATCCCTCTCCTCATCATTCTTTCCTTCAATGCTGGGATCCATCAGAATTCTCCTTTATAGCACTGTTCAATCCCAGAAATCCCCTCCTGCCTGGCACAGCCATGCTCCCACCATCCTGGAACATCCCCTCCCTGCCCATCCCACTGGAAAGGTGGATCCCACCTGGATCCATCCAAAAGGACTTTCCCACCACACCTTCCCTTCTCTCCCTTTGCTTTTCTATCTCCAACAGGATTTTTGAAAAGAACTGGAATGCTGGTGATTGGGATGGATTAATTAAATCTGGGAAAAAAAGGGAAATTGAGCCCAAAAAATTCCCAAATATCCAATTTTATTCCCTGGAAATGAAGCACAAGCACCTTCTTCTCCCTTCCTATCTCCACTTTTTTTGTCAGCCACTCCCAACATATTTTATCCTACTTTTTCCCCCTCCTGTATTTTTCCAGCACTTTTTCCCCTTGGCTTTTTTAATCCCAGCCTAGAAAATTTGGGATGACCTCACTTGCCCAGGAATGTTGTTGTTACCCTTGGAAAAGCTCCTTGCCTAGAGTTGTATATTTGCCTTGGCTACACCCAGCTCGGATCCAACCCAGAATTCCAACCCTCCCAAATGTTCCCAAGCCAGATCCATCTCCCAAACATGCCATATATCTCCCACTTTTCCAAACAGAGATGGATTTCTCCCGGATTTGTTTGATAAATCCCAGCCCACATTCCCAGTTGGAGCTGTCAGAATTCCTACTGTTTGCTCCATGTTGGTGGCCAAGCCTTAATCACCCAATGCTTCCCGGGAGGCCATAAATCCCGGGAATGAGCCAGGCCTTTGTGCGGGATTTGGACAGGGCTGAATTTCAGGGAAAAGCGGAGCTGGGATTTACGACCCTCCGGGGCTGGAGGCTTCCAGCATTCCCAGCCGTGTGAAAACAGATGGATGCACGGACACTCCGGCACATCCCACCTGACCTGAGATCACCAAAGCTGCTTCCAAATGGGAGCCAGATGCCTGGAGAGGCATCTTCGCTATCCAGCTTTCCTACTTTTCCTTCAGGATTCATCCAGAAGGGTTTCCCTAGGAAAGGATCATCCCATTCCAACCCCTCTGGGACACTTGGGAGTGAGCTTGGAAAAGCCCCAGCCCTGCCAGTCCCACTCTGATCCCTCACTTATCCAAAGCGGATTTTCTGGGTGGATTCCTGGGATAGCCAATGGGATGCAGCTGGATGTTTCTGGATGTCAGCAGCAGGTTTTCCCAGAGTAAAACCCTGCTCCTGCTTTTCCCTGACAAATGGGATCAAAGTGCCTGGAATAGGCACTTGGAACCTCCCAGATTTCCTCGTGCCAGTGGAAAACCCAGAATATTTTTGATTGTTATTCCAAACAATAAAATCTGGAGGATTTGAACCAATTAATCCCAAACTTCAGCCCAGCCCTTGGAGCAAAGCTCAGCTTCCCAAGGGTGGGAATTCCATATCAGCAATTATTTTAGAGAACAACAGGTGCCAGAGGGGCTTTGCTCCCATGGGAGCAGCATCCCTCCAACCCATCCGGATTTCCTCAATATCCAGGCATAATGGAATTAAAACATTAAATCCAAGTGTTCCAGTTGAGACTGGGCAGCCCCGTCCTGGGAAAGATGGGATTCCCCTCCAAAAATGTGAATTTCCTGGGAACGTTTTCCTGCCCAGGAGGAGCATTTGGCATCTCCTGAGCTGGGGCTGGCCCATCCACAGGGATGGAATTTCCTGGAAGCTGAGGTGGTAGTGGGAAGCGGGAGCAGAGCTTCTCCAGGCGGACACCAAAAAGTCCCCCGCAATGGCTGTCAGAGAAAAGCTGGTCTGGAGCAATGACAGCCCTTGGGAGGAGCCAGAGGGCAGGAAAAGGAGCCGCAGTGTCACAAAAGGGAGTGTGATCCCAGGTGCGGTCCGGCCGGGCGGAATGCGGCAAAATGAACGGGACGGGAACGATGGGGTGCCAGAAAATAGAACTGTAATGGTGGTCCCATCACAAACGCGTGGCTCTGGGAGGCAGCATCCAAAGACCCAAGGGGGTGGCTAAATTAACAATAAAGTTACCTGGGGGCAGGGGTCGAATCCTGGACAGGGGAGATGTTGGGAAAATTAATCCACGAACACCAGAGGTTTATGTCCAAAAAGGAGACAGAGGAGTCCTTTTACTTTATTCGAATAAAGGGAGAGGCCATGGGGCATTTCCCCTGGGGTCTCTCAGTTTTTCGGAGGATACAGGCTCCTTTTTATCCCAATTTCCCAGCCGCATTTCCCTCTCTCTTTGCCCACTGGCTGAGGTACTTGAGAGGTACAGACTTCCTGAAATGCCTAAGATTCCCCTTTTAATGTATAACTCCCCTTAATTTTTAATTTTTATGGGATTTATGAATTTTTCCCCATTGTTGCTTTCATCTTTCAATATTCAATTTCATTTACAAACAAACTTATGGTTTGTTTGTAAAGGCAAGGATCTTCTTTTCCATTCACTGATCAGTAGAATCCTTCCCATTGTTTCTCTTATCTCTCAGTGCTAGTTTTATCTACCAGCAGACCCAGGGCTTGTTTGTAAAGACAAATCTCATTCCGCTCAGATAGGAGCACGACTGTTCATGCCAAAGGTCTTGAACCAATGGAGAAGTGGAGAAGTGGAACTAGAAGCATCACCTATTTTAGAATCATCCTAATTTCCATATCCCGTGGTCTCAGGTTTATGGTTTCTGCACAGGCTACCTGGGCTAAGGTGTTATCCATCTTAGCTAGCTCAGCAGCCACACCGCACCACAAGATGGGTGCACCTTTGGCTCCGGGGATTCTGCTCCCTCCTTTCTAGGGGGGCTTTCTGGAGTGAACCTTTTGTGAGAGCTGTCTTTCAGATGCCTTTTGGGTCTTGTACCTTGAGCTTTTTGGACACTTTAAGGTTTTTCTGGGCGCTTTTGGAGACTGGGCTTCTTTTATTTTTTTTTTTTTAGATTTTTGCTTTCCAGGCTTGGGCACGCCAGGAAAACCGCAGATCCCGGCGGCGGCGCTCGCTGATGGCGTCATCACCCAGCGCCGCGGCAGGGCTCGGCGCTGCCGCTGCGGACTCTCTCACTGCCCAGTCCCGATGCAGCACCAGAAATTACGTCATCGCAGAGCACAGCGGTTTAGGCCGCCTCTGCTGCTGCGGGCTCTCTCACCGCCGGGGTTCCGAGGCGGCGGCGGCTATGACGTCATAGCGGAGCACCACGGCCCGGGTCGGCTCGGCTGCTGCAGGCTCCTTCTCTTCTTCCGCGTTCCGAGGTGACGCCAGCGCCGGCCGTGACGTCATCACGCAGCGCGGGTCACTGGCACGCGCGTCTCCCACGTGCTGCCTGCGGCCGCCATTTCGCGCCGTCTCGGCGTCGGCCTTTCCCCCCAGGCCCCGGGGACAGCTCCGCAGCGCCCGCGCCGGGCTCTGCAAAGGCGCGATCGCTGCCGTCTGCCGGCGATGCCCAGCATCTCCCGCCGGTGCAACGGCTTGGCACGGCGCACACAGCTGCTCTTCCCCGGGACGGCTTGGAGCTCGCTTTTGCCCGCAGAGCCGAAGCCTGGTCTGTCACTCTCTGAACGCTGTGCCCGTGGTCCCCACCCTGCTGTAACTCTGGCACAGAGAGGATGGCTCTGAACCTGTGAGAAACAAGGCTCACTCTTGGAAGTTTCTTTTAGGTTTAATAAGGGATGAAAGGGACTGTACGCAGCGCCGGGATGCTTGGCAAACTGCCAGAGGCAGGCCAGTTAGCTTAAAACAATTTTTTTGTATACTTTTCCAATACATTGGTTAAATGCATATTCATGAGGATCATACATATTCAGACATTCCTGTGAGTTTACATGTTCTGGGAATTAATTTTGCTTGGTTCAACCTTTGACTCATCTTAAAGTACATGCTATCCTGCAGATGAAATTCTTATTTTTTATTTCTTTTCGAGGCTCTGCTCTGTCGTTTGACACTTCTTGATGACCTGAGAGTCAGTACTAAATACCTCCTTGCATTTTTCTCTTGATGTTTATTTTCCTGGTTCTTTTCAATGTTACCATTCGGATAAGATACTCCACGGGTACATTTAATCAACATTATCCGAGTTATTCTCACTATTGTCAGTTAGTTATACAAATAAAGGCATTTAATGCTACAATGCACAACACACGGTCTTTATTTCAATATTTCGCAAAAGCCTAAGTTACAATATGTATTTATCGCACTACTATATGTATATATGCTACACAGTGCATTGGTTACAAAAGCTGACAGGTTATATTGTATTAAAGCAGTTAAAAGTGATAAACTGTACTATATCAAAACCGTTGTGATGAAGAATAATTTGCAAAAGCCCATAGATAATAGTGAAAGCCAGTGACTACATGGTTATTTATAACAAAACTATCCAGGAAGGCAAGCGAGGGGGAGGACGGGTCTCCGCCCCGCTTTCTGTTTCAGCACAAACACATCCTTGCCCTCGTGTTTCCAAACGAAGCGCCCCTCAAATACAGGTGACACTTTGAGTGGGGGGTCAGGCCTTGTAATTTATATATGTTTTGGGGGTTTTTTTGGCACACTGTGACAGAAGGAGCAAAACAGCGTCCCGAGGAAGGTTACACCCTAAAACTTCCAGGCCCTTGGAAGAGTGCTCCCCAGGAGGATACAGATTAGGGCGCCAAGCTAATTAGCCGCAGTAATTAGATGGGGCATTACCCTTCCCACGCTGCAAGAATGTTATAAACAACTATGTAGTTGTTGGCTTTCGCTATTACATATTAACTTTTACAAGTCATTTCGATATAGTACAGTTTGTAATCCCTTTTTAACTGCTTTTGATGTAGCTTAATTTGTTAGCCCTTTTACCCTAATCCCTGTGTAGTTTATATATTTTAGTGTGGTAAATATATTTTAGTTTGGGCTCTCACGAAATATTAAAATAGAGACTATGTGCTATGTATTATAATATTACCCATTGCAGAAGTAGCTAATGCTTTTGTTAGCATAACTAACTGACAATAGGGAGAATAACTCAAATAATTTTGTAAAGTAACTCATGTTGATTTAATGTACTTGTGAAGCATCTTACCTGTACGATAAGACAACATTTTAAAAAACCCAAGTAAGTAAACACAGAAAAAAAGAATGCAGCGAAGAATTTGCTACCAACCCTTCAGTTATCAAGAACTGTCAAACCACAGAACAGTGAGCCTTAGGAAAAAAATAAAATATATAGATTTCACCTGCATGGCATCTGTATGGCATATACTTTAAGAAAACAAATCAAGAGTGGAACCAAGGAAAAGAGTTCCCAGAACATGTAAACTCAAAAGAATGTTTGAATATGTATAATCTTTATGAAGATGCATTTGACCTATGTAATGAAAAAGTATATTAAAAAAAATACTTTAAGTTAACTGTGTGCCTCTAGCTACGGCTATGCACCCAGCGCTGTAAAGGTCCTTTTTATCCCTTATTAAACTTTTAAAAATTTTAAAGAGTGAGCCTTGTTTCTCACAAAGGATCCTCCACAGCGCCCCAAACGCTTCCGGAGGGGACAGCCCGTACATTACCAAGGCAGCTGCACACAAAAAGTTACAGATAAGGGGGCAAAAGGCGTCCCAGAAGGGCCGAACTGCCCCAGGGAGAGCGCGTCCTAAGAGGACACAGGTTAGATTAGCTGTAGGTGAGGGGACGAAATGTTTTCCAGAAAGGGCCACACGGTCTCTAATTGCCCAAGGGAAGAAACACTTCCAGAGGGGACACACCCGGTTTCAGGGAGAGTCACACCTTTGTTTTGTCTTTGACACCCCAGCGCAATCTCCCTGCGGAGCACACGCCGTGCGGTTCAGAAACCTACCGCCTTTTCCTTCAGGAGCATCCCACCGCTGCCACCAATTCAAAAATTCAAAAAACGTCATCAGGCCAGCGCCGAGCCCAGCCCATTGATAAAAACTGAATCCACAGTTGGAAAACGATCAGGATCGCCTCCCCCTCCACCCCCGATTACGACCTTTTCTTCCTTCTTTTCCGTCTTTTCCACCCCACTCTCCTCTGGGCAGCTCCTTTTTCTTTCCTTTCTGTTACCAATGAACGCCTGTCAGACGCGACCTTTGCCTCGTCTGGAATAATTTCGCTCCCGACCGTCTTTTCTAAAAGAGTTCCTCCCTGTATCCCTCAGTGGAAGGCGATTCTCCCGGAATTCTCCCGGAATTCTCCCGGGAAAAAGGCTTTGGAGTGGCTTCCGCCTCTTCCCGATCTTTCCCGGGGATTTGAAGCCGGATGTGAGGCTGCTGTAGGGAAAATCCCAATCCAGGAGGGATTTTCTGTCCCTCTGCTTCCTCAGCATGGAACAGACACGGGAATCCGGGAAAAGAGTGGAGAAAAAAGGCAGGAAAAGGAGAAAGAGGGGGGAAAGGTGAAAATCTCTTCTGGATTAAGAGCTACTGGAAAGACGGAGTTTAGCTAGGAATAACCTGGAAGCACCAGATGACATTGGAATTTTGGGGTTGTCCTGAGGGATAACACAAATCCCAAGGGATTCCCGGCTGGTGGTTGGTGAATTGCAGGTATAGGAAGCTCTGGAAGTCCTTAACCCGGATTTTCCAGCTGTTATTTCATGCAAATCCCACAAACCCCCTTCTCTTAATTTCTTTTCCTGTCAGGTTTCCCTTTCCTGCAAGGCTGGGATAAAACCAACCCAAATTTGCCCAAATCCAGGAGATTTACAAATAATCTAAACGGTTGCCAGGCAATTCCCAGATTTGGAGGAAATTCCAGCTTTCCTCATTCCTTAGGGAGGAAGAGATTCCGTGGAAATTGGAGGAGCAATTCCCAGATCCCAAAATTATTAAAAACAATGCTTTAAAATATAAATTTATCAAAAAATAAATTAATGAAATATTGAAATTAATAAGTAGTTGATAAGGATAAGGAGATCTGGAATTCCCACTGGGACTGATCCCAGCAGTCCCAGAAAGGGAATTTTAGCTCCTACATGGATGCAAAATTTATTAATGTAGGAAAAATAAGACTTAATTTAAAAATTAGGAATAAATTAGTAATACGGCTCTTGATCTAAGTTAAATTGGGGCTTATTCCTCTGACTAATTGAATTAATCAATTTAATCAATTTAATTCAGTAAATTAAATTATTTAAATAAATTAATAATTATATAATGTATCCATTATTGTATCTATTTTATGAAATAAATATCCAATATTATATTAAAATATGCTTAATTAGTATTCAAATGTAATAAAATTGATTAAATTAAATAAAATTTATTCAAATGGATTTTAATTTCATTTAATTTAATTTAGATTTAATGAAATGTATTGAAATTTTATTTCAATTTTAATGTCAATTTTATGCCAATTCAATTACAAATTATTTCCTTTCAATTTATGTTTAATTTTAATTTAATTTTAATTTAATTTTTAATTATTTAAAATTGAATTCAAAGTTGTTTTGAATTTATTCAAATTTAAAATCACCAATATCCTTTAAAATAAAATTCCTTATTATTAATTTAATTATTATTTCCTTATTATATTCAACTTTCCCATGTTTTAAAGGAATTTCAATGTTAAACCTCTAATTAGTTATTTCCCCCATGTTTAAAAGCAATTATAAATCAAATCCCATATTAATTATTTTATCAAATTAATATTTCCTTCTCTTGATTTTCAAGGGCTTTTGAGGGCAAATCCTTAGAATTCCGACTATTTCCTGATTTTCCTTATTTTTTGTCCCCCTCTCCCTGCCCATCTTCTCAGTGATTCCAATCCTTGAGATTCCTCTCCCTCAGTGATTCCAAGCCCAGCAAGCCACTCTCCCTTTCCCTTTTCCTAAACAAATCTTTTCTCTGGACCTGCTGCATCCTAAGGAACAGAAAAAGAATGGAAAAATATAAATAGGATCCTCTGCACATCCCCCTTTTCCTGTCAAATAAAGGCAAAGATGATCTTGAAATTGTGCACCAGAATTATTGGAATATTCCTCCTTTTACAAGAGCCTTTAAAATCCATCTTGAGGATCGGGAGATTGGAACCAGCGGTCAGGAATTGTTTGGGGGGGAATTATTGGAATTTTTATTACAAGAAATCAAATCCAGGTGGGTCCCTCATCAGCCGTGCACTGGATTTTAATAAAAAGGAAAAGTTCTGGCACATCCTGAACTTTTTGAGGGATTTTTTTTTTCGTTTCCAGCCTCTCTTTGGTCAAGGCTAGGACACAACTTTATGGAGTTGTGCCAGGAATAGGATTGGAAGCCCACTTCCCAATGGAATTGAGAGTGTGGAGTTCATAATCCTGGGATTTGTGAGCTAGATGTCCAAAGGAGGTTTTGGGGTCACCCGAAATTCCATAGGAAAATGCTATTCCAGGCTGGGAATATTCTCCTCAGGGAATGTATATTCCACCTTGAGAAGGAATATTCTCCTCAGGGAATGGATATTCCAGCCCTACAAGGAATATTCTCCTCAGGGAATGAATATTCCAGGCCTAGAAGGAGCTGCCCTTCCCGATCCCCAGGAGGGGATCCTGCCTGACATCCACAATGACACTGGGAGCATATGGAGGGAATCAAACCTCCACAAAATCCCTGCAAACGATGGGGGAAATTGGGAGAAAAATATCCTCCTTTCCAATCCTGGTTATTTTATGGAATGCAAACACGTAAGGAATTCCATGTTCTTGGGAACCATCCTTCCCTCTGGGGGAAAAAAAAAAAAAATTCCTCTTTAAAAAAAAAAAAAAATAAATTTTTAAAAAATCTATATTTTCAGAGAATTCCACGAAAAAGCCCAGAGACAGAACACATAAAAATGGGCAAAGAATAAAGGCAGACCCAGGAATTCCCAATAAAGTGGCTACAGAATCCCACAGCCTGGCCCAAATCCGGGAATTCCAGCGTTTTGTACCTCACCAACAGGACCAGTCCATTTCCCACCCTCAGACACCGTTTTCTTCTTTGAAACCTCATCATTCCTGGGATTTGTAGCCACTGTCCACCCTTATTCCCGGGCACAAATCCTGGCATGAAGGAGATCCAGAGGCGCCCTGCACCCTGAGCCGTCGGTCTGTCAGAAATTCGGAATTTCAAAAAACCTGGAAAGGATTGGGGAGGGGGGAGTAGCTGCGGCATTCCCAACTTCCACCACTTTTCCAAAGGCAAAGGATGCCTTAGGCCGCCATCTAGTGACTTTGAGGGAGAGAGCACTTTCAGGAGGAATTACGGATGAGTTTGCGCATCCCAGATGCTGGAATTCCCAAAAAGCCACATCACCAAAGCCGCCGACGGAGCAGATCTCGATTCATGGCCTCCCTCTATTCCTCCTCCTAAATCCCAGTTTCCCACTGAGTCAGGGCTCGGGATGAGCTCGGGAAGCCGAAGATCTCCAGGTTTTCCAGAGACCTTGGAATGCCCCTCGTGCCACTCATCCCCGTCCCCTCAGCCACGAATCCCTGGATCTTCTTCCCGCCCTTCCTGAACTTCCGGGATGTGAGAGAAAACAGATGGAAGAAGGGCCCAAAAATGAGAATAAAGATTTGGGAAAGAGTTTTCCTTTGGGAATCTCTTCCCTTTGTTTTTTAGGAGCCTGGAATTCCATGGCTCTGAGCACGACAGGCACCGTTTCCATGCTGTTTGGATGGGAACAACATGGAAAGGAGCAGAGTGGGGAACGCTGGGATTTTCTCAAGGGACTCCCCCTGATCCAAGGCAGCGGCACTCGGTTATTCCAAGGTGCCGCTGGATTCTGCCGCTCCATAAAGCGGCCTTTATTAAAATCCCTGGATTTTCCTGGATTTATTGGGGACAGGGACGTGTGTCCCCAGCACCCCATAACTCCCGGCGCCCTCCGCTCCCGGTGACAGCGCTGAGGGAAAGCGAATTCCTGAGTGGAATTCGCCTCATTCCAATGCTTTATGAGGCGCGGGTGACACGAAGGGTGACACAGGGGTGGCTGCGGCCGCGGGAATTTCCCTTCCTGGGATAATTAAATCCCGGGATCTGCTGTAATGAGGCTCATTAGGACGCCCCATTTAAAGCCCCATTTAAGCCAGGCTTTAAAAAATTCCTTAAAAAAAGCAGGAGCGGCTCAGGAGCCCCAATTAAAGGTGGCTGCTGATGGCTCTTCCCAAAAAGTGCAGGAATGCGTCTCCAAAGGCATCGGGAAATGCGGTGCCAGGGAAAACAGCGGGAATGGGGGGAAACCAGGCAAAGCTCTCAAATACGGGAATGAGGAGCCGTGGGAATACAGGGAAGGGGCTGGAAGTAGATCAGGGGGACTCCAGCGGGGTTTCAATTCCAGTTTGTCCCCAGAACACCGGGAATGGGCTTTGCTTCCCGGCAGGATCGGGAGGAGAGGTGGGAACACAGGACAGGAGAGTGGGGAGGAAGGGGTGTTCGTTCTCTGGATTCTGGGGTTGGAAAATACGTCGATCCAGACAGGATCCATCACTCCAAAAAGTATCCCATGCATCAAGCACCTCTCGCCCCAAAAAAGCTGGAAAAAAAGGAGCCAAAGTATTCCACGAGAAGTAAAGCCTTGGATTATTCCCACCTTGTCCCTAGTGTGATTAAATGCAAAACCCTGGAATTTCCTGCCACTCCTGTAGCCGGCACAGGGATGCAGCAGGAGAATGATCCAAGTTTTTGCCAGGAAATTAAGTTGGGATTGGAGAGCACCTGCTTTCCACTGGTTAAGAATTCCAAGCTCCTGTTCCTCCGTTTGCTCTTCCGCAAATGATTCCTTGTTCTCCGTTGACAAAGATAAATGGTGGGATTAAAATATATTGGAGAAGTCCTGGCAAACAAGCGGGAAAAGGGGATGGATGGATATTATTTCCCTCAGGTAGCGCAGCTCAGACAAACTGGATTAGCGGGAATTTGCTGTGGGAATTAGATGCGATCAGGAGTCACTAGCGGCGACGGCGTTTATGGAAATTGCCTTTTGCAAAGGAAAATTCCGCTGGCTTTGGATACCTGGCCAAGGAAAGGTTGGTTTGAGGGAAGAACGGGAATATTAGGGATCGTCAGTTGTGATGGGATAGGGAATGAGGCAGGGAGAAATATTAAGGGGGATAAGGGAAGGAAATAACGGAATTATTTAGAAGATTGTAGGATCGAGTCCAAGCTGTGCTCGATCCCCACCAGGCATTCCCTGGACACCTCCAGGGATAGGGATCCATCCCGTCCCAATGCCCGGCCTCCCTTCCCGTGAGGAAATTCCTTCTGATGTCCAATCCTGGCCCAGTTTAAGGCCGTTCCCTCTCATCCCATCCCTTATTCTTTGGAAGCAGATCCCGATCCCACCTGGCTGCTCCCTCCTGGCAGGGAGTTGTGGGAAGTGGGAATGTCCCTCTGGAGTCTCCTTTCTTTTCCAGTCTGAGCCCCTTTCCCATCTCCCTCTTGGTATTACCAGACCCTTCCCAGCTCCATTCCCTTTCCTGCCCAAATAATCGGAGTGGAGCTGCATCCAGATTATTCTCATCCTTCACGGAGCTTTTGGAGCTCAAATCTCTGGAGTTCCGCAGGCACCGGGATGCTCCTGCTTTAACGACAATCCCTATCCCACTAAATCCTGCAGGAGAGGGGAGTGGGATCCGTGCGGGGCGGGGTGTGGGATCATCGGGAATCACTCTCGGGGATCTCCTCACATCCACGTTTTTTTGACAGCTTCACGGGTTTTTGTTTCAGGAATTGTTTTGGGACACCAGGATGGAGAAATGCAGCTGTTGGGAGCACCTCTGGCTGCTTCCCTCTCCAAAGATCCTCTCTTTTTCTGCTCCTTAAGGAGACTCTCGAGGCGCAACACTCGTTTTTTAAGGAATCGATGGTGGATGTTCCCAAAGGGTTTTCCCAGGGAATTCCATCCCCTCATAAAGTGGGGAAAACTGAGGCAGCCAGGGCAGTGTTTTCCCACTGGAATGCTTGGAGCAGGAGTCATGCCAGTTCCCAGAGGAAGGAAAATTGTGTATCTGCCCCAGAATTACCGTGGGAGCGGACAAAAATCGGGACAGAGCCTGCTGGAAATCCTTGGATCCAGCGGGATCGATCCTGGCACCCCTCCCGCCGCCCCCGCTCCCCCGCCGCATCCCGGCACGCTCGGTATCAGCATCCCGCCTTCCCTGAGGGCTTGGAAAACAATCCTGGAAGTAATCCCTTTTGATCTGCTGCTAATCCCAGATAATTGCTTGCAGGCTTAATGGGAAAACGGCGTTTTCTCGGGAAGGAGGGGGGTGGGGAATAGGGAAAAAGCTTGGATTGGGCTCCTGCTGGAGGTGATTGCTGGAGCAGAGGGAGCCCCATTGTTCCCGGGAATGTGATGCCAGCAGGGATGACAGAGGCCGTGATCCCAAATTAAACCCGTCTGGCGCAGCCATCTCGCACACAGACGCGGCATTCCCGGGAAAAGAGCCTTCCTGAGGCGCTCCAAGCTTGGAAAAATTGGAAAGTGGGATAACGGCTGCACGGAATGCTGAGGGTTAGAGGGAGATGGGATAAATTCCTTGATCAATAAGCATATGGATGACATTCCCCACGCACACCACGGGCTCGGCGTGTCCAAGAAATGCCCCCCATTTCCAGGATCCACGGATTTGGGATAGATCCGACCTACTCAAGTACCGTGACCCCCCTGCATGGCCAGTTCTAAGCCCTGAGTGCTCCATAAATTCCAAATCCGGAGGGCATTCCAAGCACACTTGGCACTTTAATGGGAAAGCTGCCTTTGGATGGGTCACGGTGCTCTCCCGGTGTTCCTCCGGAATCCTGGAATGCTGCTGACCGTGGCCATTCTTCCCGCTTCGCTTCCCAAATCCCAAACAATACCTTTCACATTGTTCATTAACCAAACATTCCCACTTGGCAGCCGCCGGTGTTGGAATTTATGAGGAGCAACGGGAGTTGTGGCCATTCCAAGGTGACAGATTCAGGATTTTTAGTGGAATATCAGCTTTGCACAGAAGAATTGGTTTGGGGTGGATTCTTTAGGAAGTGACATTCCCAGTTAAGACTTGGAGGGGATCACAGAATTCCAAGATGGATTGGGTTGGAAGTAATCTTAAAGGGAATCTTATTCCACTCCCAACAATTTCCCCTATCCCAAATTACTCCAAACCCATCCAGTCTGACCTTGGACATTCCAGGGATGCGTCAGCCACACTTCCATAGGAATGGATGGGTGAAAGATCCTAAAAAAGCGGATTTTTCACGTGGAGAAGCACCTTTGGATGGCAGTCCCAAAGTGCTCCCGGCTCTTCCGGAAAATCGGAGCATTCCTGCTCTGCGATCCTTTGCCCACTGGAGGGAGCATCCGGCAAACCTTTGGATACTCGGGACACGGACTGGAAAAGGGCTAGAATTTAAGGAAGGCTGAGGAAAAGGTATCGCTGGATCAAAGGAATATTAAATCAATGAAACACGGGAGAGAAATGTGATTTATTTAACGCCGGGCTGGGATTTCTTCACTTTCCAAGAGTTTTCCAACGGGGAAAATACTCAGCGGGAAAAATCCATGGAGTTTTCCCTTAATTTATTTAAATTTGGTCATTAAGAGTTAACTATTTATAAATTAATAGTTAATTTAGTTTAAAACTCAACACTTTAAACAAATAAAATCCATGGAGTGAAAAGGAAATCCACTGAAATCCTGGAAGTTGCTGAGTGGGAATGGGGAAAATTCCACTATTTTGCTGAACCACACCTTAAAGTCTGCTACAGTGATCCCCACTGAGAAGAGAAAAGAGGGACAAGAGGAAGAGCATTCCCTAATTTCCACCCTGTCACTCTCCAGGAATTCCTCTGCTGCTCCAGCGGTTCCCAAATTTATGGATCATCCCTAAATGTCAATCCTTGGGCACAGGAAAGAGGGAGCAAAGGAAAAAGTTTGAGAATAATGGCCAGGACCTTCAGGAAGAAAGACCCTCATTCCCTCTTTTTTATCACTTTTGTTAGGAGAGGAATATGGAATATTGAATTCTAAGGAAGTAGCAGTGATCCCCATTCATCCAGCAGCATTCCATGATTTTGGAGATGGAATTCCAGCTGCCTTTGTCCATCCCTTCCTTTGGAAGCTTGTTTTTGGCTGTGGGCAAGCCAAGGGAAAACTTCTCTCCCCCTGCTGCAGCCAATATTAGAATTCCAAAGATTTGCTGTTTTCCTGAATATTTGGGTTGCACCTCCCATCATTCCCTGACTCAGGAAAACATTCCCCATCCCAAAGAGTGTTTTCATGGCTGAAATAGCTGAGTTTGGGTGTGGTATTTATTTCTTTGGATTATTCCATGTCACTTTTCCCTGGAGACAGTGCTGCCACTGGATCCAGCTCCATTGACACCATTCCAGGGAATTCGTGGCATCCAGATCATGATCACTAGGGCTGTAATTCCCTTTGGAAAGCAGGGCTGTGCCCTCTCCTCAGTCCATGAGTTTGATGGGAATGTGCAGCCTGGTTTCTAACAGGTTGTGCCAGATCCTCTGGAATTATCTCCAGGAACAAAAGGCTCTCATTCCCAAGGTCTGGAATTCTAGGAAGGAATTGAATAGGAAGGGCTGGAATAGCCCTGATTCAAAATTATCCAGGAATAAAGCCTGGTTTTATTTGGGATGGGGGATGTTGTCACAACATCCCTCCATCTCTGGATGTGCGTCTTTCCTGGGATTTGCTGGGGATGGAGC
Source organism: Hirundo rustica (assembly GCF_015227805.2). Taxonomy (NCBI): domain Eukaryota; kingdom Metazoa; phylum Chordata; class Aves; order Passeriformes; family Hirundinidae; genus Hirundo; species Hirundo rustica. The sequence continues at coordinate 12,281,863 of NC_053452.1, read as the reverse complement.
CAAGAGGGAATGTGCTGGTGGATAATGTGTACTCCATGAAATCTGTCTGGAATTCCAGGATTCTCTCCCAAACCCACTCAAGCCCCTTGCCCGGCTCAGAGTTTTGGAGGTGTCCCAAGGATTTCCAAGGGGATCTTTCGGCATCTAGTTATTCCTTGATGGAATCCCCCAGGAAGTTTGACTGGTTTGGAACAAGCCAAGTCTGATCATGGATAAGGTTCTATTTTCCAAGGATGTGCCAGGAATTTCAGAACCATTGGATAATCGTTGGGTGGGGGTTGGAGAAACCTGGATTCATGGAAGTGTCCCTGTCTGTGGAAGAGGACTGGAATGAGAGGGGATTTAAGGTCCTTCCAACCCAAACCATTCCAGGATTTCATAGGGTATTTCAAACTGGGAGGGATCCATAAGGATCATCGAGTCATCTCCCAGGAGAATGGTTTCCACTGGATTTGCCTTTTCCACAGCCAGTCCTGCCCGCTGGTATGAGGGAGCCCCTTCTCCACCACCCACCCTTATCCAAGGCTTTTCCCTGTGCAAGCCCAGCTGTGCCCGATGTTCACGAGGTTTTTCCAAGAGGCTCCACAAATATTGAACTCCAGCAAAAAGGAGAAATCCTAGAGAGGGCTGGGATGGCCATGTTTGCCCAGAGGAGAGGCTGAAAGCCTCTGGAATGCTGTGATTGGATTCCCTGGAAACTCCTCAGGAGCCGGGAGGGGATAATGGTTCAGCAAACACAGAGAGCACTTGGCTGGAGAGATTCCTGGCTTGTCCCAGGAAACTGAAAGGACAGGGAAAGGTGGGGACCCCGCTTTGCTCTCCAAGGCTTCCCTCTCATCTGGAGGGGGTGGGAGCACTCCTGGAGGAACGAGCTGCTCCTGGCAGGATCTCTGGGGTGAAATCTTCTTGCATCTGGGGAATTTTGAAGCTTCCATCCCCCCTGTGCCAAGGTTTTTCTAGGATGCCCCCCATGGTTCTTCTGGGAGACTGCAAAAGGCACAGCTGGGCCCGGCACTTCCACTCTCCATGTCCACGGCCCGGGGTGACAATTCCAATTCCCAGACTATGGAAGTGCATCCCGGCCCAGGGGATTCCCAGGCGCACCAAGCTTTGCCTAAAGGCACAATTCTAAAGGGCTTCTCCCTTTCCCTTCTTTCCCTTTCCCTTTCCCTTTCCCTTTCCCTTTCCCTTTCCCTTTCCCTTTCCCTTTCCCTTCCCCTTCCCCTTCCCCTTCCCCTTCATAATAGTAGTAATAACAATAGCAACAGTAATAATAATAACAACAATAGCAACAAATAGCAGATTATTAATACGATGATGATGATGATGATGATGATGATGATGATCTCATCAAAAGTTTCCTTGCAATGTTTCAGCTCAGGTGGCAGGCAGCAAAAAGGAGACTGTAATTGTAATAATAAGTAAGAGAATTATAATTATTATTAGTATTAAGAAATAATAATAATAATAATAATAATTATTATTATTATTATTATTACTACAATAATAACAGTTATGTTTCAGGTTGCAGGCAGAAAAATAAATAAATAGATAAATAAATAAATAACTAACTAAATAAATAAATAAATAAATTGTTTTTAATTAATTAATTAATTAATTGAGACGTTTCCCTGTGACTTTTCAGTGCAGGTTGCAGGTAGAAAAAAATTGAATGAAAAATGGTGATAAATATGAATATCATTAAAATAGGAATATCAATAAAATAGCAATATCATTAAAACAATACTAATAATGATAATAAGGAGATTATGATAACAATAGTTGTTAATATTAATGTTAATAATATACTAATGTTATTATTGATACTATTAGTAATTTAATAATATTTTAATAATATACTGATATTATACTAGTAATAATAACAATAATAATAACAACAATAATAACAATCATTTCCCTTCAGTTTTCCCACTCTGCTTCTCTGTCTCTGGGCAAGCTTTCTACCTGCAGACTGGGATCCCAGGAGGTGAATTACGGGGAATGTGCTGATATCCATTGGATTCCACGGAGTTCCTCTGGTTTTGGATCTGGCTTGGGAAGCTGATGAAGGAATGGAGTAAGGCTGGAGTTCCCTTTGGAACGTTCAGCCCGCCAGGAGATGCTGCTCTCCTCTTGGGTCGCTGAGCGCTGGAGGCACCTTCAAAGAGCTACATGATGAGGTTTTATGGGATTATCCCTAAGAACCTGTGGACCTTTGTGTGCCCGGCCCACAGTTCCCAAGGATGGGATTCATCCGTCACTTGCACTCCAATTAATTCAAAGTGTTCCTGGCTTTTAGCACTGGGATTTGCAGCACAAGACCAGCTCTCCTTGGCTTTGTCCCACCTCCAGGGGATCCTGGCTCCATGTCCTGCTTCCCAGAATCCCAATCTTCCCACCAGCCTTTTCCAAGCTGGGCATTATTTGTTATTATTTTTCCATAATCCTGTTTTCCTGTTTCTCCATGAAATAAGTTGGCATAATCATCATCAGTGTACAATTAATTTTCCCTGTTCTTCCTTCAGGATATCCCTTGGATATTCCCAAGCTCACTCTTTCCGAGCCCTCTGACACCACCTGACAACATAACCCTGCTGTTATTTTCTCTTTTTTAAAAATCCTAATGGGATTATCCTAAAGCCAATTTTTATAATCGCATCCTGGAGAACAAATACGTTCCCTGGGGGGACATTCAGTGACGGGAAGCATGGCATGGATTGTGGCCTTTTCCAATCAAATTCCAACCCTTGGAATTCCACCAGGATGGTGTCCCTCAAAAAAACCCAGAGCTGCTTACACAAGAAGGGAAGATCAGGATTTTTGGGGGGTGAAAATCAGGATTTTATGACAGAAAATCTGGATTTTTGGCCAAAATCCCATTTTATCCATTGGAAACACATCGGCCAGTTCCACAGCACTTCATTGAGGGATCATGGAGCAAGGAGAGCAGTATGTTTGCATTTTGGAAAATGAACCTGGATGCAGTTATTTATCTTCTCCCTTTAATTGTTTGAGCTGTTCCTAATGTCAACTCCGGTAATTTTAAATCAATAGAGGAGGAAAAACTTTCCAAGGGATCGGAAATCCCGAGTAAATTTACTTTGCAAATAGGCTCGGGTAGGTGGGACTACGCCAAGGATCCCCAACTGACACTTCCAGGCAAAAATGCTGGGAATGCTGCGGCAGAGACTCCGGCATACGGGAGAACAGAGCACTTGGCTGGCTGGAGGATTGGATTGGAGCCGGAAACTTCAGGATTGGAATTACAGAAGGAATTCTTCCCTGCAAGGATAGAGAATTCTCAGAGAAGCTGTGGCTGGTCCATCCCTGGAAGTGTCCAAGGCCAGGTTGGATGGAATTTGGAGCAATCTGGGATAGTGGAAGGCGTCCATGGCAAGGGGGTTTGGAATGGGGTGAGCTGTAAGGTCCTCCCTTCCAATCCAAACCATTCCAGGATTCCACGGAGGATCCAGTGGAACCTAAGAAGTGCCGGATCCTGCAAATAGGGAATCCCATTCCCAAGGAGAGTGGCGCAAGTTCCTCAGATGGATGGACACATCCCTGATGATCCCAGAGCCTCTGGCTCTTGATTCCACACCACTCTCCTCCAGGAGCCACCTAAAAATAGGATTATCCTGTTTGGACCTGTTTTCCTGATCTGTATCCTGTGTGCTTTGGCTGGTTGACAAAGACGGATTCCAGGTCTTTCATCTCCTATTGCTCCACAGCCAAACTTTAATGGGACAACGTGTCCAGGCACATCTTCCTGCTGCCACCAGAGACTGGAATGCACGGCCGTGGCTTTGGGACTCCCAGGAAAACTTCAATGGGACAACGTGTCCTAGCGTGTCTTCCCACTGCCACTGGAGATAGGAATGCACGGCTGTGACTTTGGAACTACCAGGAAATTTTTTTCAATGGATTCTGTCATCGTCCCATGTAAAATCCCAATTATCCTCAGCAGGAAAGGCTGGCTCCTGCTCTGGAGCCTTCTGTGGAGGTTTAGAGCTGGGTTTAGCTAAGCCCGGGCTGCGGATTAAGGAGGTGAATGCGGTGTTGACTCAGCCCTGTGGGGAGGTGTCCCTTTGTTTTTCCAGGATTTCCAGACAAAGGGAATGCTCCAGGTGGAAAGGTAACTCTGGTGATTAATGACGTGGATGTGGCATCCTCATCCCAGGTGGTCTGATCCCTTTGGAGTTCAGCAACCTGGGAAGAGAGGCTGGGAAAGGTAAAAGCTGGGGAAAAATCATTCATTGCGCAAACAAAGGAATTCCTACACCTGGAATTTGGCGGGAAGTCCCACCTTGCCAAAATTGTTGTGGCAACTCCATAAAACCTGATTGTTCCTTTCATAGCATGCAGCCAATCAAAAAAAAAAAAAAAAAAAAAAAAAAAAAAAAAAAAAAAAAAGTGGAATTGGAATGCTGGGATTTGGATTAGTTTGGGCTTGTTGGCTGGGTATGCCAAGAGGATTTTTTGGAATTCAGAGCTGGAGTTTGCCATTCCAGTTCCCAGCGATTTTTCCCAATGCTCCAGTGCAGCTCCTGGGACAGGAGTCTACTTTGGATATGGCATTCCCAAACCTGATCCTAAATCCTGTGGGATCACAGTTTGGCTTTGGGTGATGTCTCTGTTTTCCTCGTGTTGGGGGAGCCCAGGCATCCACATTCCCTTGGATTTTCCACAATGGATAAAAGGAGTCAGGTGGGAAATACCTCTGGATGTCAGCTTTGTCAGGAATAAGCAAATTCCATGTAAATGAGGGCCCTCATTATCCCTAACTGTGAGATGATCCCACACCCATCTGAAATTCCCTTGGGAAGCGGAATCCATGGATGCTGCTCTCCATGTGCTCCAGTTCCTTTAGATGGCACCATCCTCCTACGCTGGATTCTGGCTCGATCGGAATTCTCAGAAAAAGAGGAAAATTCCTTCATTATGGAACAAGAATTGAGGTGGTGCCAGCAGCTCCACAGATTCCATGAGGGAAAAGGTGGATGCCTCCAATGCTGTCAGCCCAGAGCGGCCACATTCGTCCTCTCTCCAGGTATGGGATGGTGAGATGGGACATTCCCGTGCAGCAATCCGGAAGCAGGCCTGGCTTTGGGAGATTGGCAGGATTCTGCCGGGTCCAGAGCCAAGGGGAGAAATGGGAAATCAGTTCCTGGGTGGAATGACACAGAAGTTGCTCCAGGGTAGCCTCTACAGAGCCAAGATTTTCCTCAAACTTTGGGAAAATCACCCAGGAACAAGAAGATTAAGGAAGGTTTGGAACATCCTGGATGCTGTTGGTCCATAGAGATCATTCCAAACCCATAGGGATCATCCCCACCCCAATTGATGGGAGTTTTGTCATCCAGAACCCCCTGCATTCCAAAAAACCAGAGAAACCATATGGAATAATCTCCTTTGGGATTCAAAATTCTGGGAAAATGTGGCAGGCAGAGCATCTGAGAATTCTGGGTGTTTCTCCCAGGAACCTTTTTATTCCCCTCAGGGACTTTTAATTTAAATGTACCATCCCAATGGATAAGATGGGAAATTTTCCATCCAGGAGAATGATTCCCTCCGTGAGGGAGGATCCATCCCTCCCTTCTCACCAGGAAAAGTCCCCCTTTTTCTTGGCTGCCCTGAGACAAAGCTGCAGAAGGGAGTTCCCGGGATTAGCCCAAATCCCTGATTCTCCAGCCTTGTTCTGCATTTTAGAAGTGTAAATATTCCCTGGAAAATGTGGGAACAGATCAAGGATTCGATAGGAGCTTTTTTAATCCATTTTGGTTTATTTTCCCTGGATTTGTTCTGGGACAGGCTATTTTTGGTCTCTCTTCCCAAACTCATCCCTACTCTGGCACCCTGCTTCTGGATTGGAATTATCCCCGCAAGGATTTTGGGATGTGCAGCATTCCCTCAATAATCTATGCTTATGGATTGATAAAGGATCCTAAATCCTGGGAAATTGTGATGGCAAAACATTCCCTGACAGGTTTGGGATGCGGATGAGGCAGGAATTGATCCCAAATAGGTGCTGTGAATTCCTTTCTTTCCCTCCACCTTTTGTTCCCTTTCCAGCCTTTGTGCTGAACCCAGAGGAGCAGCGCTGGGAATTCTCCCTCCTGGGATCCTTCCAGCTTTTCCCATATCCAGGGTGGACACCCACCCTGAATCCCGCTGCGCATGTCCTGTCGATCCTGTACTACACAGGAAACCCGGATTTTAAGGGATAATCATGATTTCCCACAGACTTAGTTACCTGGGAAAATAGGTTTGCCTTCCTTGTGCTTTGGGATGTCAGATCCCATAATTCCTTATTTTTGGGGGGGAAGTTGTGGCTCCTTTCCTTGTTAAATACCCGAAATCATTCCTTAAAGCAGCATCAGGGGAAAAAAAAATCTTCCTTCTTTTCCACGCTTCTTTTCCCTTTGGATGGAGCACGGAATAAAAATACTCAGTCTAGTTGAAAGAGCCTGTAAAGATTTGTGGGCAGGGGAAGAATTCCCATTATCCATTCCATTTTCTGTCACTAACCAAGTTTTACCCATTTTCCATTCCATTTTTCCTCATTAATAAATTTGTCCCCATTATCTATTCAATCTTTCTCCATTAATTGCTGAATTTTCCCCCATTATCCACTGGAGTTTCCTCCATAACCGCTGAATTTTCCCTCCACTATCCATTAAATATCCCCCGTTATCCACTGAAGTTTTCGTCTTTAACGACTGAATTTTCCCCAATATCCATTGAATTTTTCTGCGTTATCCATTGAATTTCTCCCCTTAGCCTCTGAATTTCCCTCCAATATCTGCTGAATTTTCACCCAATATCCACTGACTTTTCCCCCATTATCCGTTGTATTTCCCCCATTATCCATTGAAATTCCCCCCATTAACCACTGACTTCCCCCACTAACCATGACATTTTTCGCTGTACAAGCTCCATATTCCTTCTCCAAAATCCCTAACCTCTTGGAAGCAGCAGTGTAGAAATGCCCTGTACAACACCCAATCCCATTATTTCCAGGTGACAGCCAGTAAAGGGCACGAATAAACTTCAGGAGAGGGGAAAAAACTCCATTCAGGAGCTGAAAAAAAATCCCCCAAAATCCAAGTGCTGTGTTCGAATCTCATTTTCCCACTTAAATTTGCCCTTCCCACCCAGGGTTTGACTTCTCCCTGGAATCCGGAGCTGTGATTTAGGGAGCCGACTCCAAAGGGCGGAGCCGTTCCTTGAGGCCAATTTTATCCCAATTTTCCCGCGGCGACCCCGCTGTCTCACCCTGCTCCCTGAATTACGCCGGCTTTTCCGATGCCTCCTGTCAGAGTCAATTGTATGTGGCCACCTCCATATTTCATTCCCACTTTTCCAATGTCTGTACAAGGTCAGGTTGATATTCTCCGGGAATCATCAAGTGACACTTGAGATAAACAGAATGTTTACTCTCTCCATGTGAGCCGGAGCTGATATGGAAATTTATCCAGCGGCGGGAATCGCATTTGCATTCCCGCTCTTGGGCAAACATTCCCGGCTCCAAATCAAACAGCTTTGGGGGCTCGGCCCCCTCTTCCCGCTGCCAGGCCAGGGAGCAGGGAGCAGTGATTTGGATTCAAATGGGAAGAGGGACACGACGGAACGAGCCGCAGCCATAATTGGATCAACTCTGTATCCCAACGCCCCAGCCTTGGATGCTCGGCTGCCCGGAACGGTGGCTCTGGATGGTCCCGGTGTTTTTCCAGTGCCTTTATCTGCTCCAAGCAGGCCATGTTCACCTCTCAGTCATTTTTCTTGCTGAGCAAATAAATCCTGCTTTTTCCCATCTTCCCCCCTTGTATTTGCATGAAAGAAGGGGAATTGATTGACAGCCTCTTCCAGGTGGAAAGGATGGGACGGGATGGGATGGCATGAGATGGGATGGGATGGGATCAAAGCACCAGGGCAAGGTGGATTCTCAGATTTGGGATGGAAAGATCAGGTTGGGATGAGATAAAACTGGCAGGACAAGGTGGATTCCCGGGCTGGGATGGAATGAATCCAGCTGGACAAGGCAGATTCCCAAGTTTGGGATGAATGTTGGGCTGTACGAGGCTCATCCTCAGGAATCTTCCAGGAACAACAGATTTTGTGGGCAAGAATTTCTGCCGAGTTCCACAAACGCGGGGAATAATGGGAATCTTCCCAAAAATCCCTCTCAGCCAGAGGGAACATAAATTATGGTGGGTTTTATGGATCAAAGAAGGAACACAAATTATTGCAGGATGTATGGATCAAGCTGGGCTGAGACCTCACAACTCGTTGCACTTGTGCCTTTGGCTCACAGTTCCAGAGGGGGAGGAACTCCACTTTTCCAGCCTATATCCAAGGAAAAATGTGATTTATTTGGTCCCTTAAACTTGCACATGCAGAGGAGGAAGAACACTGCTTTTCCAGCCTGATCCCAAAGAAAAAAAAAAATTTTTCCCTTAAACTCACACATCCAGAGTGGAAGGGCCCCCACTTTTCCAGCGTGATTCCAAAGGAAAACAGGAATTTTTGAGCTGCACACAGACATTTGGGCGCGGCATAGCCAAGGGGCAGAGCCAAGGCCCAGAAAATCCCGCGCTGAGATTCCCGGGAACAGGGCTGAGATTCCCGCGTGCAAGAATGACATTCCCGGGAGTAGGGGCCGAATTTCCCGGGAGGACAACTGAGATTGCCGGAAACAGAGCTGAGATTCCCGGAGATCAAGGCCGGGATCTGCTGAGTAAAGAAAGGAAGGGGGGAAAGAACCGCAGAGATGTTGGGATGCAGCTTTTCCTGGGAAATGAGAGGTTTGGAGCCGGGAATGGTGGGACTAGGAATGCTCCAGAAAACCCGCAAAAACCAGAGCAAAAAGGAGAGAAAAAAAAAAAACCGAAAATGAATGAATTTAAAGGGAAAAAAAAAAAAAAAAAAGACGGAGAAAAGCGGGGAGGAAAGCCAATTTTGCTTTTGCAGCGGCTCCCTTGGAGCCCCAGCGCCGGCGGCGCGGAGGCGGGAAGTATTCCTGCCATTCCTTGGAGCGCCGGGATGCCACACACATGGTGTTTGTTCACGGCGAGCAAACAGATTGTAAACTGGCTGATAATTTCGGTGCTGACAATGTCATTTACAGCTGTCAGCCCTTTGTGCGCCGTGTTTGCTTTATTCAAATATGAACCCGCCGCCCCTCCCTCCCCGCGCTTCCTTCTGCATTAAAATCCCATCAATTCCCTGCCAGCCCGCCTTATCTAAAATTCATTGGAGGCCAATCACTTGCATGAATGCTTTGGGGTTGCCATGGAGGCGAGAAGTCTAGTGGCGACTTCGGGGGATTAGGAAGTTTCGCTTGGAAAAGCCTTGGAGTGCTGGAGAGGGGGATATTAAAAAAAAAAAAAAAAAAAAAAAAAAAAAAAAAAAAAAAAAAAAACCAACCAAGCAACCGAACAAAAAACCTGCGCGGGAAAAAAAAAAAAAAAAAAAAAAAAAAAAAAATCAGTGATTTTCAAGCTGATTTCAAGCCTCACTTAGCCACGAATTCCCGGGAAAATCCCGGCATCTCTCGCTGCTCCCCAGCCCACTTCCATAATAAATTCAAGGCCGGCTCCCGGTAGATTGATTTGGATCCAGCTGCTTCCCAGGGCGCTTCCCGCAGGTCGGGAAGCATCTCCCATTGTTAATGGAGGTCATGGCACCGCTGTTAAATAATTCACAGCGGCCTCTCCCGGCCCGCCCGCCCCGGCCAGCTGCAGATGTTGCCACCTGTATCCCAAATCTCGGGACATTCTGGGAATATCCCCGTGATATGTTGCTCCAGCCAGGGTGAAGCGGGAAGGATCCAGTGGGATGAATTTGGGGGGATTTGGGTTTAGCTTGGAGCTTCCCGGTGTTGTTGCAGATGGATTTTTTGGGCTGCTTTTCTGGAATAATTTGGGAGCCAGAGCCCCAAATCCCAAATTGCGGGTAAATCTTGGATTTATGGATTGGAGCAGAGAGGGAAAGGAGGTGTTTATCCAGGGAGAAGTGGGGATAAGACCCTTCCAGAGTGACCCACAGGTGACAGTTAAAGTCACCTTTTCCCATCCTCCTCTTCCCTCCTGAGTCATCCTCCTTTTTTCCCCCCACCCAGGGATTAAATCCCTGGAGTCAAACCTCAAAGGGAAAAAGCCCCAGATTGGTTTGGTGAGTCTGGATTGTCCTACTCCCACCCCAACCCCCTCCAAAATAAGGGCCTTTATTTACCTTGGGGGTCCTGAAATTCCCAAAGTGCTCTTGGAACACTTGAAGCCCCACTGTCCAGAGCTTCTAGCACCACAGGAGGGGCTGGAGCAGGAATGACATTCCCAGGAGAAGGGCTGAACTTCCCAGGAACAAGGCTGAGATTCCCAGAAGCAGAGGTGACACAACCCCAGAGCCATCCCAGCCATCCTGGCATTCCCATGGTGAATGGATTCATGGCATTAGGGATCGTGATGGAGGTAGGAATGACCAGGATTGTCTTTGGCATTCACTATGATCCCATTCCCTTCTCCCATGGGATGAGATTCATCCCCTCAAGCTGGTGGTGGATCCAGCCAAATTTTTGGGAAGCGATTCCCTCTTCCCATGGCTGCCTCCACAAAGTACATCCCAGTCTGGACTAATATTGAAGGGACAATGGAAATGCCATATCCATGAATCCTGGAGCTCTGTCTCCTCCTGGAAACCTCCCCATTATCCCACTTGTCCACAAGAGCAAACACCCAACACATACCGACCAAAACTCATCCGGACATTCCTTCTGGACCCGGGAGGGGATGGAAGGACTAGGGGAGCATTTATGATTCCTGATCCCATTCCAGGCCATTGATGTGCCCTGGGTAATGTCAAAGGTCCTGAATGGGATTTCTCCTGGATCCAGCACCCAGCCCAGTGCTGAGGTGACTCATCCAGTTTTTCCCCACTACATCCAGGGGCAGTTCCTGCTATCCCAGGTTGCTCCAAGCCCTCCTTGGGATAGGAAATCCACTCCCCTCCTGGGATCAAGGAAGCCCAGCCTTCCTGGGAATGATCCTGAAGCTCCTTTTTCCCTTTAATATGCTATATCTAACTGCCATCATTCCCCATTTTAGCCCCTTTTCCACAGATCCTCCACTTTGGGAAGCTTTGGGAATGACAGAGGTTGTTTCCTCACAACCCTGGCGTATTCCAGGATTTGGAAATCCCTGGCCACGGAGTCACTGCCGGGTTTTGTTCTCTTGCTGCTCGGGCTCATCTTCCTTTCAAGTCGGGCTCTTTTTTTCCAAATTACAAAAGGGGAAAAAAAAAAAAAAAAGGAAAAAAGTGGGAAGGAGCTTTTCCCTGTCATTTGTCTTGCTGGGTATAAAAGCAGGAATAAAAGAGGGAGAGGAGAGGAAAGTTTTCCTTTGTTTCAGGAATGTCTCATTTCAATTTGAAACCAAACTCAACCTGTGTGTGCTGCTTTATAAATTCCAGCTGGGAGAAGGCCTTGGAATTCAAGGGCTGAGGTGTTTTTCAAGCATGGATTATTCTGTTTTATTCCAGAATGGTGAAGTCCAGGGAATCCTTGAATTCTACTGTTTGGGTAAAATTTAATGCTCAAACACCATCTCTTTGGAAAACTGTGTTTTAAAAAATTCTGGAATGGTGTGGGTTGGAATTGAACTCATCTAAATTTCATTCCCAGGGACACCTCCCACTATCCCAGGTTGCTCCAAGCACCGTCCAACCTGGATTTAAAACTTCCAAGGATGCGGCAGCCACAGCTTTTTTGGGAAAACTCAGCGCTGCCCCAGCCTGCCAGGGAAGGATCCCTTCCCAACATCCCTGTGGCAGGGGGAAGCCATTCCCGCTTATCCCATCACTCCCTGCCCATGTCAAAAGTCCCTCTCCAGCCTAATTGCTATCAATGGGATTCGGGATCACCGGGAGATGCCGTGTGGTCCAACAAGCCCCACAACCAAAGCCCAAATCGACTCCCAATGGAGCTCCCTCTTTTTTTTCCCCATTATTATTCCCCTTCCCTTTCACTCTTCCTGCTTTCTTTCCCAAACAAAACCGCCGCCGCCAGCTCAGCCGCATGCCGGACAATGCCCACTGCACAATCCCACCCCACAATTCCAGGCCTCTCCTGGGATATTTATGACACATCCCACAGTTGTCATGTCAACCCCCCCAGGCGAGGGTGGCCCTAAATCAAGCTGTCAAGGGGCCGGGAGAATCCCACTATGGAAAAGGACATCCCTGAGTGACACCCGGGGAGCATCTGGCATTTCGGGATTGCCGCCACTGCTCCGTCTTTTTTGGGTTTGGAAGAGGAGCAGGGCAAGGCAGGAATATCAATGGGATGGTGGGGTGGTCCCGTTTTTCCTTTGGTTGCAGTGTTGGGTGGTGATTTTCCTTCAGGAATTCTGGGGTTGGCAGGGCTGGATCCAACTGTCTTGGAGGTTTTTTCCATCTTATAAAATCCTGGGATTTCAGTTTCATCACAACCTCTTCCCTCTCTCTACACAGGAGGCAGCTCCATCCGCATCCTGCCTTAAGGAATCTTCCTCCCTCACACCAGTTTCCAGGATCTTCAGGATCAGAAAGAGATCCTTCATCAGGAATTAGAATGATAGGATAAGGAGCAATGGTTTGAACAGAAAAAAAGGGAAAATTAGATGGGATATTGGGAAGAAATCCTTCCCTGAATGGGTGGGGAGGCCCTGGCATGGTTTTCCTAGAGAAGCTAGATGGCCCCATCCCTGGAATTGTACCAGTTTGGAGCAACCTGGATTTATGGAAGGTGAGGGGGAGATGGATGATCTCCCAATCCAAATCATTCCATGATTAAGGAAGAGTTTTAAATTTGATTAAACGCCTCAGGCCAACCAAAACGCTTTGCATTCCTGTTGTGTGGGAAGTGCTGTGTTTTCCAAGCCTGGGAACCCATTTATCCTTCCAGCAAGCCGAGTCTCAAGGTTGGAAAACCAGGGTACAAAGATTCCTGAGAGATTATGGCCCAAAACCTTAGGTAAGACTTCAGTCTTGGGTTCTTTAGACCAGGCTTTAGCCATTACTTAAACCCAGGCTTTGCACCCCAATTGCTCCATGAATTCCGTATTTTCAGCCCTGCGGGATCACCGGGAATAGCGAGGTAACCTGGAGAGGCCGGAGCTGTTGCTCCACCGGGGTTACAACCCCTCCGAAGCTCCTCGCGGGCGGAGCAGCCTGGGTGGCACTGCCACCATCAGCGAGGTGACAACGGCGCGGGGGGCACAGACGGGGAGGTGCCGGGCAATTAGCGAGCCCAGCATCATTCCCGGGAGAGCTTCCCGGCAGGAAATCGTTCCCCAGCTCTCGGAGCCCCGGCTTGCCCGGTGGCCAGATGGCTCCCGAGGCCGTTCCAGCCGGGAGTGACAATTTTCTGGGGATGTAAATGACACCGCGGCGGTGGCAGCGCGGTTGTTCCCGGCTAATTGCTGGGCTGTCCATCATTATTATATTCCACGCGGACATGGATTTGCGGCATTCCAGGGATGGATGATTAGGACGAGGCTTAAAATAAAAAACCACGGGAACTGCACGGAGGTGAAAAAACCCCGGGATTTTTGCATCCCAGCGCGGAGTTGGCAAACAAGCTCCACAGGGCGGGCGGGGAGTGCTTCCCTTTGTGTCCCGGCCGAGGCCACGGCAGGATCACAGAGCCCATCCCGCCGCTGTTTGCTTTGGGAACAATCGGGAATGGCGGGACAAGAATGGCACCCCCTGACCATGACTAATTGAATCCCGGCGGGAGCGGGGCCGGGACAAAGCGCCGCTCCCGCCGCTCCAGCCGGGAGCAGCCGACAGTGATTGATGCCGCCGTGATCCCGAACAAGGCTCCTGAAAGCCCGGACCTGCTGGATTTATCCAGAGGCTGCCTTTCCCTTTGGACAAGGTGCCCTTGGCTGCAGCCTCCAGCTCTGGCTGGGATCTCTGTCAGCACCTCTGGGATCCCAGTTTCTCTGCCAGAATCCCTCTATTCCCACTGGAACATTCCCATCCCTGCTGGGAGGCTATTGTCCCTGCCAGTTCCTCACCATCCCTTCCAGGACCCCACCATTCCCACCAGGACCTCTCTATCCCTTCCAGGATCCCACCATTCCCACCAGGACCCCTCTATCCCTTCCGGGACTCCCTGATTTCCCTTGGATCAGAATCATCCCGTAAGGTTCCCCTGATTCCTGATGTGATTCCAAATAAGTCTCCATAACCACTGGCACATATGGACCTGCAGTTCTGGATTTATCCATTCATTCCCTTAAAAGTCCTCCAGAGGCTGCTTGGCCCCTTTGGAAAGGTTGGAGCAGCCTGTAGGAGCAGTGAGTTAGGGAAAGGAAGTGATTTTCCTTTAATAGCTCCTTATCTCTCTGTGTCTATCACAGAGGATTTTAGCTTGGAAATCCAGAGGCAAAGCCAGATGGGAAAACCCATCCATGGCTTTTAGGATCAGCCAGGATTCCAAACTTCCAGCTCAGCACCCTGGAGCAATGGTAACCAAAAAATAAACCACCTGGGAAAAGTGGAGAGGAGCTCCACATCCCTGAGCTGGGGGTGGCATTTCCATCTTCTGCTCCAAGAAGTCCTCACTTTTCCATCAAGAATTCCCACAGCAACCACCAATTCCATGTCCTGAGAGCTGGAATGGGCATCTCAGCAGCGACTTCCAATCCCAAGATCCTGAACGGCTGAAAAACGAGGATTTGAGCCATGGGCTCCCAGCCCAGGGTTTTTTCCAGCTGCCCCATCATACATTCCAAGTTGGCTCCCTTTCCATGCCCTGCAGGCAAGTATCCAGGCTCTGGGATACTGCACTTGATTAAGGGAAGGCCGGGAAGTCCATTAAATCCTTTCTTTCAGGATAGGATGGACTGAGACATCAGGGATTTATGTGCTCCTCCTGGAGTCAGGATTTTGGGATCCAGGTGCCAGCAGGGCCGGCTCCAACTCCAGAGTGGGAGTCAACAAAATTGGGATTGAGCAATGGAAAACCAAAGGGAATCCAGCCTTTGGACCTTGTTCCAGTGGGATGAGTTTTGTGGCAAAACCTTTTCCTGAGCTTTGCCTCAAAGCTTTTCCCAAGTGTTTTTCTTGCCGTGCCCTTGTCCTGGAGCAGCTCCGTGCCTGCTCCCACAGGGGCAAATCCTGGGAGAAAAAAGCTCCATTTCCCTCCTGGAAAAGGAAGTGACTCTCACTGGGATGGGGAATTCAGGTGGTTGCTGGAGCTGCTGCAGGAGCATCCCAGTGGGAGCATCCCACTGTTGTGTCCCTGATCCCTCAGGAGAGCAAGGGATGCAGCAGAGCATCCCCATCCCATCCCATCCCATCCTATCCGGATTTAGCCAAGACTGGAATAACTGGAATAATTCCTCTTTCACTCCTTTCCCTGAGGAAGCCTCTCCATTCCAGGCTGTGGTGAGCACTCCAGGGCTGGAGCATCCAGGTCCAGGAGCTTCCCAGGGCTGGAACATCCCAGTCTGGGAGCATCCCAGTCCCTGATCCCTCAGTGGAATCCAGGATGCAGCACAACATCCCCATCCCAAGCCAATCCTTGCTGTTTGCACTGGAATAACTCTACTTCCTCCTCCCTTCCTGGGAAGCTGCCACATTCCTGGCTTTGATGAGAATCCCAGGGCAGAAGTCTCCAATTCCTGGAGCATTCCAGGGCTGGAACATCTGAATTCAGGAGCATCCCAGTCCCTGATTCCTCAGTAAAATCAGGGAAGCAGCAGAGCATCCTCATTCTCAGCTTTCCTCCCAGTCCCTGGGAAGATTCTGCTTCTGCATTCCAGACTGGGGTGAGGATCCCAGCACTGGAGCATCTAAATCCAGGAGCATCCAAGGGCTGGGATATCCTAGAGTTGGAGCTTCCCAGTCCAGGAGCATCGCAGGGCTGGAACACCCCAGTCCAAGCCCATCCCAGCCCCTCAGTAAAATCCAGGATGAAGCAGAGCATCCTCATCCTCAGCTTTCCCCCCTCCCTGTGAAACCTCCGCATTCCAGGCTATGAGAGCTGCTCTGGAGGCTCCCAGTGCCCAGCGCAGCATTCCCGGCACATGATCCCGCAGGATCTGTACACTTGGCCGGGCTGTGTAAACTCTGACATGTGCCTGTCAATCTCTGCCATATTTGCCGACGGCTTTATCCCAGCCTGATTAGTTTCCCGAACAAATTGGAGCGAAGGAAAACATCACCTCCAGTCTGGAAAAGCCAACATTCCGGGGAGTTTTCGGATCTCTCTATTTACATGGACACGGGGTGTTTTCCTAAGGCTCTGGAAGTGATGGTAATTGAACAGTGCCAGCATGTGAGGGGAGGCTGATGAGTGGGAAAGGTTTTCCAAACAACGCCGCTGGATTTGGCCGCAGCCTTGGCGGGAATGTTTGTGGAGCGTGCGCCCGGCGCAGTGTCAATATTCCCGAATTTCAAGGTGGCGGGAGCGGGACTTTGTTTGGAAAATGGCTCCCTGATATCATCAGCAAGTTTACAAACGGCCCGTGGCCAAATAGAGCCAGAGCTTAAGGAAGCGCCTGCCTAGGACTCAGGGAATGTTTGCTGTTTGCCCAGGGATCCCAAAGAACTTCCATAAATACTGCCCTTATCCCGAACCTTGGGAGGCAGCCCCGGCATGATGTAGTGACCCCACTGCTTCCGCTTTTCCAGGGAATCCCCAGGCACAGCAGGCTCCTGATGAAGCTGTCTCGGCTGGGACCTTCCTCTGCATTTCCATTACCCAAATATTACCAGGAGGAAATCAGATCCCAAAACTCCGTCCCAAATCCCCTTAACCAAGTATTGCCAGGAGGAACCTGCATCCCAAAATTCCATCCAAATTCCCATTCTCCAAACATAGCTGAGAGGAAACTGCATCCCAAAATTTCATCCCAAATTCTATCCCAAATTCCCATGAACCGCTAGAGGGCCCAAAAATTTTACCAGAGGGTTTTCCCTCCTGAAATGGACTCCAATTCCCCCTTTTCTCCATGTGGGAAGGAGGAGCAAGGTGGGAAGAGAATGCTGGGGGTTAATAAACAACTCCCAGCTCCAGAATTATTGATGGAAGCAGGAATGAGGCACGGTGACATTTAAAGAAGGAATTTGTGCTCCACAAATCCGAGCGTGACTGACAGAGCCGGAGGCTCCGGAATCAATACAAATAACCCCAACCTTAATTCTTTGATCCCGGGGAAAACAGCGCATTCCAAGTGCTCCCAGAAACTCAGGATCAGCCTGCTGGATGCTATTGACTGCCTGGGAGCAAGGACAATTAGGATGTTCCTTAGGGATGGGGCTTTTCCTGATGTTTCCCTGGCGTTTCCACAGCAGCGCTGTTCTTCCTGTTCCCGAAATGCCAGGCTCATTATCCAATATAAACGGAGATTTCCCAGGATCATCTTCGTTAAGGAATGAATTCCTGGTGCCTGGGGGATATGAGAGGAAGGAGGGGTCGGATCTCCCTCTGGATGTGGGAGAATCCAGCCCCTAAACCATGGAAAACCAGATCCCAAACTGAGGTATCCCATAAATATTGGGAGCAGGATGATATGGGATTCTGGGATAACTCCACTCTGTGCCCCCATGGGTACCTGGATCGAGGTGGGAGGAGGAGAATTATTCCTAAAACAGCATTCCCAGCACTGGGAATGTCCACCAGCACCACAAATCCCAGGAATCTCCATCAGCACCATCCTCCCTTTAATCTCTATCCGCTGGAATTTTGTTTGGAGTTCCTCGGGACGAGCGTGGCCCGTGTTGCCTTTGCGAATCTGAGATTGAAGGAATTTCCCAACCCCACACTCCAGATGCTTTTCCTTCCCAGCTTTGGGCACTCATTCCCTTTAGCAACATCCCAAGAGCGAGGAGGCATCCCTGGAATCATGGCTTTGGGATTCCCATCCCACCTGGAACCAATGAGAAACACACCTTAATTCCCCGTTCCCATAAACCCACAGGCGCCTGACATCCCCAAACTTCCAAATCCACATTTTCCAAGAGCAGGAGGACCCCAGAGCACCTTGGGAGCTTATCCAGCTTTTTCCTGGTGTAAGTACAGTATTTCTCCAGGAATTACGGCCACTGGAATTTGCCCGGCCTTGTCCTTGCTCCCATAAAAAACCGGGAGCTGGTGGAAATTATGGGATCAAATCAAGCCTTCCTTTGATTCTGACCCTACAGCCACTAAGAGTCCCAGAGGTTCCCGCTTTTTTCCTTCCCACTTTCCCTAATTTATGGCTCATTCCCTCTTTTCCAATCAAGCCGGCCGGGGGCAGCTGCTCCCTATCCCGGGAGCTGCCATAAACCATGGACAACATTCCTGCCTCCCGGTTGCTGTGGATAAGATAGAAAGTCCTTTACGGAGCGGGATGGGGATCTGGAAGGTGTCAGGAGAAGCGGGATTGGCTCAATGGATGGAATTCCATTCCCCCTTTTTCCGAGGCCTCCCTGAAGGGCTCGGGCAGAGCAGGAATGGTAGCAGGGTGGAAATATCCAAAGGGTTTGATATCCCCCCCAAAAAAACCCACTCCAGGGTTAAATCCGGATGTTTATTCAGTGGGAAAAATGCCCTTCGGAAGGCAGGAATGGCAGCAGGTGCAAGCTGGGACGGGGAAAATCCAGGAAAGCAGCACCATGTCCCAAAATTCCTGGATTTCTTCGCATTCCAGGAAAAAAAAAATAGTATTTCCAGCTTTTCCCCCTTTCCCCCCCTTTTATGGGATGGGAAAAATCAGAAAATTCCACAGAGCCATCTCTCGAATTTTCTTCTGGAGAAAAAAACCCTGGCAACTCCTCTTCCCAAAATCTCCACCCAAAAATCCTTGGGAATGACCCTGAACTGCTCTTTGCTTCCCAAAACCCATCCCAAAAAGCCAGGGCTCTACTTGGATGTTTCCAGCTGGGCCTAAATACTTGGGAAGGGAGCTCCTGGGGATCTCTGGGAAGCAATTTTCAGGGATATTTCCATGTTGAGCTGGCCAGGATCCAGGGAGAATTCCCAGATCCCACAGAAACTCTAGCTGCCTTTAAAATCCTGTCCCCCACTCATTTTTTGAGTCAAATCCAGTGCCTGGAAGGATTTGGGAATTTTGTAATAATTTTACTGTGAAAACTTTAAACGGGGGAATTTTTTTTGTTTTTGTTTTTGTTTAATTTGGCATTAATTGGGTCAGAAATTTAAATTTATTTTTGTGGATTTGGGATTTAAAAAATACTTTTTAAATATTTCCTGCATGAAAAATCATGGGATTTGGAAAAACTGGATTACTAGGAATGATGTTTTGAAGTAACTTTAAAAAGCAAGAGCATTCCCAATATTCCAGAACATTACTCACCTGCTCCATTTTGCTTTTCCTTCACTTCCAGACCCCTGAAAACTAATCATTCCTGGGAATCTCCAAGCAGATTCCTTGTTCTCTTCCCACTGGGATGTGACTTGAAGCCCAATACCCCGGGAGGAGGAAATTTGGGATCCAGGTGTTGGAGCAGGGACACAACCCCAGCTGAAATCCAAACCCAGGAGGGTCAAAAGTTCATCCAGACCCCAGCAACTCCTGGGTTGTTTTTTTTTTCCTGCTTGGAAAAGGGTGAAGGAAAGGGAAAAAGAAGAAAAGCAGTAGAAATCCAATAAATGCCAGGGTGGGAAGGGAGAGGGGCCGGTGGTGGGAAAAGCAAACAAGATGGGAAAAAGGGAACAGGCGGCACGGAAAGGCCCAGGATGGAAGGTTGGGAGCAGACAGGAGAGAGGCTGGGAAGTGGGAATATGAAGGACTGGAAGTGGGAATATGAGGGTGTGGGAGTGGAAATATGGGGGCGGGAAGTGGGAATATGAGGGAGCAGAAGCAGGAATGTGAGGGGGAGGAAGTGGGAATATGGGGGGTAAGGAAGTGGGAATCTGAGGGACTGGAAGTGGGAATATGAGGGTTGGGAAGTGGGATGAGGTTGATATTCCATGTTCATCCCACTTTACAGGCTGACTTCCTTATTATTTCTCCCCTTCTGCCCTTTTTTTTCAGGAAAAAATCCCCCTGGATACATCCCAAAGCCTCTGCTTTGCCAGGAATCATCCTGGTCCCACAGAAAAAATGGGATCAAACCCACAAAGCCCCTGGAATTTCCCCCTGGATATGGCTGGAGCCAGGATCCAGCTCCCTAAGTGCGCACCATGGGAAGATCCCAAGGAAAACCCTCTGGAGTCACTGGGAATGCAGGGAGTGAGAGGTAGAATTAAAAACTGGATCAGAAGCTGTTTCCCAACAGAACTCCAGCTCCTCATCTCCATGCCACCCATCCCAGCATTCCAAGAATAATTGGGAAAAGCTCTGTGCTTCCTCCTGGAGCCCTTTCCATGCCCCCAACACCTCCCAGGTTTTCGGGATGCATTGCATTCCCGGGATGAGCAGAGCCTTGCCCCGCTCCCAGGATTCCACAGTGTCCATGTGCAATTCCGAGCCTTTATGGCTCCCCCATGGAGCCTTCCTGGTGCCCTTGGAGCTCGATTATCCCAGGAAATAGAGCCTTTATGGACTCCAGCTGGGAAGTGGGACATTAATGAGCCCTCCTTGGCACAGCTCCATATGTTTTCCGCCTTCTCCCGAGATCCCGGTTTTTTATGGTGACATTTATTTCATGGAAATGAGCCTGGGAATGAAGATCCATGGCCCCTTCCTGGAGATTTGCAAGAACCACTTCCCACTGCCTTGGATAAACCTGGAAGGGAGAAGGAAAACACAGCTGAATATTCTCTCTTCCCAACTTGCTGGGAATCCAATAAAATCTGGGATTTTAAAATTTGGGGGGAATTTTTTCCAACTTTTCTCCCATTAAAACACCGCGACTTTTCCAAATCCAAACTCCTGATTCCAAGAAAATTTGCTGTGCAAATGTTGGTGTCTCCAAATGCAAATTTCCTTGGAAATCACCTCCATCTTTTCTCCTTAGCAGGAATTCCACCTCCAGCAATAAATCCTGAGGTGTTAATTCCTTGTTTTTATCTGAAAGGACCTTTCCTTGGATCCCACTGGGCTTGGAATACAATGGACAATCCAGGGGCAAATCCAAGTGGACAAAGGGAATTTGGAGATAAAGGCAAAAGGGAGCCAGGGATGGATGAACTCCCAGGAGGAGAAAACCTGGAGCTGATAAGAATTTTCAGGCTTTTCAGAGCCATTCCAGAGGTGCAGCCAGTGGGATCTGAGAGTTTTCAAGGGGCAAATCCATTGGGAATGGGGGGCATTGGATCTGTCCAGGTTTGAGATCCCTTTGTAGGCTCTGGGAGATATTTGGGATATTTTTGTCTCTTCCACCTGGAAAAACCTTGGAAAAAGGTAAAGGATCAACCTTGGGACGATCCTGGCACAGCAACTCCTTCCCAAATCCTGAATTCCCTATCCCATTTTTCCACCAGTGACCTCAGTTAAACCAGCGCTAGTTCCTCTATTCCAAGCTTTTCCAAGACTTTTGACTTCCCAGAAAAGCAGGAAGTGGAGAAAGGCAGGAATTGGCTGCTCCTTCTGCTGCCCAAAAGGCAGGATAGGGGGGGTGTGGGGCAGGAATTCCATCCAGCTTTAATTTATCCTGGATTTGAGTGTATTCCAGGTCACTGATCACACACCCAGTTGAGATGTGGGGAATAAAGGAATTCTTTCCATCCCTTCATTTGCTTTCTCCCTAATAAATCTTTATCCTGATTCCAACGGGATCACTTCCCTTTTTTTCTCTCCTTCCCAACTGCTTTTTCACAGTGGGCTTGGGAATCTGGCTTTGGCAGGAGTCATCCCTGTCCCACAGGAGAAATGGGATCAAACCCAAAAAAACCCTGGAATTTCCCTATGGATGCTGGGATAAAGCTCTCTTGGTGTCCAAGGACTCTTGGAAGTACTGGAATCACTGGGAACGCAGGAAGGGAGAGGGGGTATTTCCAAGCAGGAAAAGCTGGATCTGCTCCATCTTTCCCAATTCCAAGAGATGTTCCTATCCTAGAGCGGCTCAGCACATCCCAAATCCAAGTTTTCCATCTTTTCCCTCCCTGGGAACCAAAAGCAGTGGATCAATGGGAAATATTCAGACAAGGAGTAAATCCAGGTTGGATGGGGCTTGGAAATGGTGGGAGTTGTCTCTATCCATGGCAGGGAGTGGGAATGAGATCATCCTTAAGGTCTCTTCCCACCCAAACTATTCAGGGAATTTATATAGGAAAAAAAAATCCAAGCTAGGAAAGAAATCAGAGACTAAAATCCTTTATTTGGAGAGGAGGCAAGGGAAGGGTTAAATTCCACTTACTCCAGATCTGTCCCAGGATTTGGCTTTGCCAAACACAGAAATAGAGTGATATTCCAGGATGGTAATCCACACTGGATAATGGGAAGTGCTTGGGATTTTCCTCCTGTTGTGAGGCTTAAATTCATTCTCAGGAATTCTGGCCTCAGTCCCAAAAACTGCTATCCCTAAAATGCCGAGATCCAATAGAAACAACATTCCCAAGGTTAGGAATATTTCCTCTTCAAGAAACGCCCCCAAAAGTTTTCCCGACCAATTTCTGTACTTTTCCCCCCATTTTTTCCACTGGAAAACAAAGTACCAAATACATCCTAACAGTTTTCCCACTTTCCCCAGTCTCCATCCCATTTTCCCTCGTGTTTAATCCATCTCATTTGGATATTTTGCGTCCCAATTTCCCAGTTTTGTCCTTCCCTTCCCAAGCATTTGTTCCAAGGGCATCGCTCACTTCCATCTTTCCCAATTTAATGATATTTATCCATCATCGCCTGGGAGAGGAATTGGCTGGAGCTCAATTTGGCAAAATAAATCAGGATCTCTTCCAGGATAATCCCACGGAACACATGGAATTTAATGTCCCCTTTTAATGTCCCCATCTGCAGCCATTGTCCTTGGGATAAAACCTGGATGCTGCTTTTCAATTCTCCTTGTGGAATTCCATTCTCTGTCCCAACTCTCCTCTTGCTCCACCCACCAGGGCAGGTTGGTTGTTTTTCCTGGATGTTTTGGATGATCCAGCAGCTGGATCAGAGTGATTTTTCCTTAAATCCACTTTGTGCTGAAGTCAGAGAGGCAATGGATCATGGAATTTCAGCATGGATTGAGATGGGAAGCGGCTTGTGGGTCATTCCCCTTCAGCTGTCCCAGGTTGTTCCAAGCCCAGTTCAACTTGGATTTTAACATTTTCAGGGATGGGGCAGCCACAGCTTTTCTGGGAAGACTGTGCCAGGGCCTCCCCACCCTCATAGGGAGGAATTAATTCCCAATATCCCATCTACCCCTGGCAGTGGGAAGCCATTCCCTGTATCCCATCCCTCCATCCCTTATTCCAAAACCACACCCTGTTTGCACCAAAGACTCAGCCCCATCCCAAAAAAACCCCTTGGATGGTGCAGATCAGAATCCTCCTCCATTTGGGGGAGTTTTCCCGGTTTTTGAGGTGCAAATCCACATTTTCTCCATAGGGATAAAACTGTGGGAGGGAGCCAAGCCCTTCCTGCAGCATCCACAGAATTGCTCCATCAGGGATCACCCGGCTCTGCAAGGCTGCAAATCCCTACTTTGGAAAAGCGGGATGCTCCCCTCCTCCTTCCAGCCGGGAGAAGAGGCAGCATTCCCATTCCCCATCCCAGAGCTGCTGTTCATTCCCAAAGCTGCTCCCGGGATTTTTGCACCACTTCTCCCATCTCAAAGTTCGTTTCTGGGACTCGATCCCAATTTTCTGCTGTATGGTCGCTGCTATAGTAGTGAGCCGGGATAAATCTTGGAACCGGGAATAGAAACCCGGCAATTCCTCATGGAAGCAAAGAAAGCCGCTAGAGGGACCTTCAGGCTGAGCCACAGTGAGGTCGCAGCCGGATTCGGTGTGGGGGACATCCCCAAATTCCCCTTTTCCCTCCCCTCCCACTGCTCTAGGGTTATCCCACAACATCCCGCGAGTGCTTGCTTGGGATCTCCCAATTATTCCCAAAAAAAACCCAAAAAAAACAAACAAAGAGGAGCGCGTTTTATTTCCCGGTTTAGTAACTTCCCTCAGCTTTTTCCACGTGAGGAGCCATTGGCGGGGGTTTTCCCTTTTTTTCCACCCCTTTCGTCCTCTCTCCCTGAACACTAAAAGCTAAAAAAAAAAAAAAAAAAAAAAAAAAAAAAAAAAAAAAAAAAAAAAAAAAGGCAGGGGAAAATCTCCCGGCAGGAAAAACGGGAGGCAAACACAGGAGTTAATTTCGGTCGGAATAGCTGCGGCTGTTTGTGGTTGTCCCTGACTCCGGAGCACCTGTGTTTGCTCACGAGCTTTTCCCAATCTGCCACAAAATGCCCGGGATTGTCACATGGGCCTGGAGCTTCCCGGCGCCTTGGGAATGAAAAAGCCGCAGCTTTTAGCGGAGTTAATCATTAATGCGCCGGCCTTTGTCCCGTTCCCGAGGCTGACAGGCCTTTGATATCCCAGATTTGCCAGCGGCGCCCGGAGCCAGGTACTGAGAGGCAGCCTGCCTGGAGCTGGCTTTTTCCTTGGGGTTTGCTTCCCGGGGTGAGCCGTGCACCCCTGTGCCCATCCAGGAGTTTTCCCGCTGCGCATCCGACCTCACTCTTTTATTGGGGTAAAAATCCTTTGGGATATCCTCTTAAGCTTTTGGATTCCTAGAAACTGGGGGGCACCGGGACAGGGATGCAGCTGCTCCTCTCCTGTTTCACTGTCCCTTCCCGAATTTCTGCCTCCCCATTGCTTTTACCAAATTCTTTGCTCAGTGCCTGGTTGATCCAGGGGTGCAGGGAGGGAAAGCTCCAAAATGGCTCCACTTCCTTGGAATTCTCCCATGAAATCATTTTAGAGCAAAATCTCCCCAAAGGAAGGCCTCATTTTTCCAAGGGTTGTGGGAAAGAGGGAGAAGCTCTCCCTGGGCACCAACAATGGCTCCATTTCCTTGGAATTCTCCAATAAAATCATTTTGGAGCAGAAACCCCCCCAAAGGACAGGAGGGTTCCCATAAAACTGCTGGGAATGTGATTTGTGCTCCTGGAGCTCTGAGGCACAGTCAAACTCCAAGGTTCCTGAACTTTTCCTTGACTCCATCAAATCCTGACAGCTCCTCCACTGAGCTGCCAGGACAGGGATGGAGGTGGAGCTGTGCCAGGGACTTCCCAAGGCTGTGTTCCCACATTTATGGCATCCAGGGATAGAAATCCAGCTGGATACCCCCATTTATAGCATCCAGGGATGGAAACCCAGCTGGATTCCCCCCATATTCCCAGCTGGAGAATTTCCATCTCAACTCCCGGTGCAGGTGGAAATCATCCCAAATCCCAAACTGAAGGAGGAATTAAACAATTCCTCGAATTTTTTGCCCCTCCCCCCATTGCTGCCTCTGGAAGCTGGATGGAAAAACTCAGTGGGTCCATGGATTGACATTGGTCCCTCTGGAATGCATGAGGAGGAACTCTTGGAAAATTATCCAGGGATTGTAGCCTCTGGGAAGAGTTTTGAGGCCACTTTTGCCCAAGGAATTCTGCTCCTGGATCCCTCCTGATCCTGGCACACCCCAAAACCACAAAGGAATGTGGGGCTGGCTAGTGATTTTTCAGATCCAAGAGGAAACTCCCTTCAATGTCCAGGAATTGCTCCCAGTGACTCACGGAGATAAAGTTACCAAGGTCACCAAAGGAGCTGGGAAACCTGGAATTCTCCCCCACCAGCTCCCTGCTCAGCTAGGATGTGCCTGGACAAGTTCTGAGCAATCCCTGCAGCTGCAGCATCCCCCGGAACCTTAGGCTGGAATATCCCCGTTTGGGTGGAATTCAAGGATCAGGTCATGAACTGGGAGCAAAACCAGGGCAGAATTCCTAAAATCCAGGGAAACATTGGAGCTTCAAGGCCACACAGAGCTTTGATCCCCTCACCTGTGGGAACACCCAGGGAGGCTCTGCTCTTTTGCAACTCCGACCAAGAATTCCACTTAAAGCACTCCAGAGCCGGAGAGCCAGGATTCCAGCCTTTGGAGAACACGGAACCACCCCCAGGCCAGACTTCCAAGGGCTCTCCAGGCCTTGGAAATGCCTCCGTGTGCACGTCATGGCTGGAATGCTCCAGGAGCTGCAGCTCCTGCACCTCCGGCTTCAATCCCTGGGGATTATTGGCTCCTTGAAACCTTGGAAAAGCAGCCAGGAAGACACAGGGGTTGGGGAGCCAGGCTATGGGAAGCAGAGCCCAAATTCTGGAGCCCACTGCTCCTCCTTTCCACCTGAGAGCAGACCCCAGCTCCCTTGGGATTCCAGCTGGGAAAGGAGGCCAGACCTCTTTGGAGGCCGGAGTTCTCTGGGACTGGCCACCAGGAAGGAGGTAAGCTGGATTTTCCCTCCTTTCTGCCAAATCCCATCACAGTGGAAGTGGGAAGGGGCCACTAGGGGTAGGAAGGAGCCCCTGGATTTCTCCCCACAGCCTCCAGCAGAATGAGGTGTGAAGTCCTTCATCCTGTCCTTATGGAATTATGGGAATATTGCAGCTGGAAAAGACCTCAGAGATCATCAGATCCAACCTTTGTCCCTTTCCCATTTTATCTGAGCACTGAGTGACAATTCCAGCTGTTCCTTGGACACTTCCAGAGATGGGCACTCCACCAGTGTCCCACTCCAAGCCTTTCCATAAAGAAATTCCTGATATCCAGCTGAACTTCCCCTGAGGCCATTCCCTTTTATCACTTGTTTCCTGAGGGAATATCCCAAATCCACCTGGCTACACCCTCCTTCCAGGTGAAGGGTACAGCTTCCCAGTTAAAATTCCCAGAAGGAAGATTTTTCTTTGCTTTCCACAGGCTTTAGCTGGGAGCTGAAAGTGCCTCTGCCCTGGGGCATATCCATGAATTTAACACACAGAACCTGGAGCTGGAGTGTGCTGGAAACAGGAGCGGGGCTGCCCAGGATCATGGATAAATGAGCGTGGGATCAGCTTCCTGGGAGGAAAACTCCAGGGTGCTAAAAGGCTCTTTGATCCAGCAGGGAGAAGATAAATGGGATGAATGGGATAAATAAACGGGACCTGCTGGAAGCACATCCACACTGGGAACACAAATGATTAATTATGGCCTTTTTCAGCCACAGAACTCCAATCCTAGTCCTTAAAAAACTCCGGAGGCTCCGAGGGAAAAGCACATTTTAACACCGGCCTCGGAAACTGCTCTCAGAGTGAGCAATCCAAGCTCATTCCCGAATCCTTGTTTAAATATTTTCCCTGCTCCTTCTCCACCACAGCCCATTTGCCGTATGCATCCCACACCGGAGCCAGGGAGGAAGCGTTCCTGGAAAAATCACAAAGCCACTTTCAGCCGCAGAAATCCCCATCCTGAATCCAAACAGGGAAGCCTCTGTCCCTTGCCAGCCTAGGCTGGGTTTCCGCCCGGAATTAGGTAGGGAAAGGGAAGGGGCCGCTTCTCCAGCTGCGGGGTGGAAATCCTGCTTTTTCCGAGGGGCTCTTTCCAAGCTCTGCACCGACGGGACAGTCAGGACTCCCTGGATGGATGACCACGGAAGGGAATGCTCCGGGGAGAGGGCTGCAAGCATGGAAAATGGGTTTCCATGGAAAAGCCTAGTCACTCTTGTAACAGCTCCATCTGGGAGGGCTGGAAAAGCTCATTCCTGAAGCTGGAATCAGACAGATATTTGCTGGGCTATGGGGTTATTCCAGGCCAGTTATTCCAGGGAAGGGGGGGTGAGGATCTTCAGTTTGCCACTTGGATCACATCCAACCTGCTGAGAATGTCCTGGGAAGCCCCCTCAGGATGAACCCCTCAGCAGCAGGGGATGGATCAGCCCCTTCCTGGTGACATTCCCTGTGACCCGGAGCCACTCCACTGTTAATGGGATAATGAGTGTTCTGTGGGGAAATATGGAATTCCAGGGGATGCTCCAGAGGGCTGGGATGGCCGGGATGTGGCTGCACATCCTATTCTGCACATTCCAGGCATCTCCATTTCATTAATGTGCTGGAAAAACACGTTTGTCCCATGGAGGAGAGGTCAGAAGGAGCCACCAGCACCTCGAGGATTATTTTCCATTGTTAGTCAGGAGCTGGATATTCCCAAGGTTCTCTGTACAAGCAGGAGGGAGCAGAAGGTGAGTGGCACAGAACCTGATTTTTCCCAAGTAAAGCTCCTTCCTGCTCTCATCCTGGCAACTCCAGTGGCAGATGTCCCTGCATCTTGTAGATCCAGAGCTCAATCCTGCCCTCCATGTGCCCCCTCACCATCATCCCACTGGATCCCACAAGAACAGGCTGGGCTCACTCCCAGGATACCAAGGAAGTCGTGGATCATCCCGATGTGTAGCACCAACATTTTCACGGCAGATCCCTTCCAGATGGGATATTCCAGAGGCTTGGATGATGCTGAGCTGGTGTCACCCGGAGGTGACGTTTGGGACCGAGGTCTGGATGTGACCAAGGCATGGATGTGGTTGGATTATGGATGTGACCAAGGCATGGATGTGGTTGAAGTCATGGTCCATCCAGGGTGTTTAAGCACTTCAGCCAGGAGACTTTGTTCAAAAGCCAAGGGAACAGCTCAGAGCCCCTCTGTGGTGGAGAGCTGGGAGCTGGGGACTACGGCTGTGCTCCCTTCCTGCGGGATCGGCCGGCTCCCTGCTCCTGCTGGGCAAACACGGCCGGATGAGATAAGGGCTGTGTGCACAGCTCTCCACCAGCAATTCCAAGCCTGACCTCCCTTCCTAACATCCACCTGCTCCTGACTCCCTCCCTGTGTCCCAGCCACGCTGGCCTCAGCCCCTTCACCCTTCCCGTTCCCCCTGGGAATATTCCATGCTGCTCCCCCTCCCACATTGTACCAGGGAGATGGTGCTGGGCATGCAGCATCCCAAAAAAATGGATGGGGCGTGGGATACCACCCCCAAGCCAAACTTTGGGAAGATGAGAGGGAGGGAGTCAGGATTTTGGGGTTGGAATGATGGAATAAGTCCCACCAACGCAGATCCAGCAGACTGGGAATGGTAAAACCAGGTTTAACATTAATACCAGGATTCCTGGGAGATTAATCCCAGAGATAAGCAGGACAAGTCATAGAGGCTGGAGGGCCCCGTGGCTCAGACAAAGGGATCTGGGAGCGGGAGCAGGGAAAGACAGATGAGTTGTTAAACACTGCCAGCATACCTGGCTGGAGCCATTCCCGGGTCACCGGGAGCAGCAGCCAGTATTTGGGGTGGTGGATCCGACCAATTCCAGTCAACTTCTACCCTCTTCCTTATCTCCAGATCACACGGGGGTGATCTTGGGATTCCAAAGGCACTCCAGGATGTGAGAAACATCCCCGGCTGTCTCAGGGTGTCCAAACTCACCCCACCCAGTGGGGGCTGCCATGACAGGTGCTCCCAGTTTTCCCAGCAGAAGGAATCTGGGAGAGCAGCGGTGTCTCCACATGGGTTTCCCACTTCCAAACATTTTCCACAGGGTCCAAGGAGTGCCGAATTTGGAATTTGCTCCAGCCTCTAAATCAGGGAATTTTCACCCTCCCCAGGTGCTGCACCTCTGACCATGGGATCAATTCTCCCTAAAAACTGGGAAAACTGTGAGATTAAAATTGACTCCGCCAACAACATCCCCAGGCAACCTCTTCCCTGTTTTCCCATCAGGTGAAAGCTGTGCCTGGGGAGAAAATCAGGATAGAACCCATCAGCTTCTCCGCCTCTCTATCGGCTTCTGTACTCTCCATCAAATCCCTTCCCTGCTCTCCATCAAATCCCTTCCCTGCTCCTCCATCAAATTCCTTCCCGGCGTCTCCCAGTGGAGATGAGCCACTAAAGAATGGGATGTCAGGGCCACTCGGCTCTGCTCCATCCATTATCCCACTCCAAAGGTCTCACCTATCCAAGAGCCCCATCCATCCCCATTTCCAGGCGGCCAGGGTGGCCCCTCCCCTCCCAGCCCTTCGAGCCCTCTGCTTTCCATCAGATTTTCCAAGACAATGGATGTCTGGAAGCTCCTTAACTCCTTGGGAAGGGGGGGTTTGTGGACACAGCCCGGGTGCTGGAGGACGGCTCCCGGGAAAAGCTTGCTCCTGGGACACCCCTTCCTTCCCAGAAAAATGGGATCACATCACCCCAGGCTTTTCCCTGCACCTTTTGAGGGAGTTTCCCCTGTGTTTTCCCCCAAACTGGATGCTCCTAAAATCCCTGGGATATCCAGGGGGGTAATTAATGGGATATGTGACTCTGTTTGACATCCCAAGCCGTGATCTGTGATTAGAAATATGAAATCCTCTGCCAGGGCAGCAGGTGGAATTCTGGAAACTTGAGATGAGGCCAGGAGCGGGAGATGCCTTGTGGGAATAATCTCTTCCAGGCAAGACCTTTCTGGGATAACACCAATCCCATCATCTCTTGTGTTTCTGGGGTTTCCTGGGAATGTGTGACCCCCCCACAGGAATTGCCTCTGCACGCCCTGCACCTCAGGCTGGATCCAGGAAGCCCCAGTTGTCCAGGAAACTTAAGATACCAGGAATTCCAAGCAGGATGTCCAAAAATTCCAAGGAAAAGATTTATTATATTTTAAAATATTTTTATTAATATTAGTGTTGATATTCCACTGATATTTTTGTTATTTTTATTATTATTCCCACAATTCCCAAAATTACTTAGGGATTAAAGCTGAACATTCTGAGCACAGACAAAACATGGGTTTGGGCTGGGTTTTATCCCCCCTCAGGTGGGATTTGACTCCCAAAACAGCCACAGATATTGGAAGTGCAAGGGCGGGGAAGAGGGCCCCCAATGAAATGGACATTTCTGAGTCCATCCAGCTGGACCTGGAAAACTTTGGGATGGTGCTGGAATGATCCCTCATTCCAAGGCCTTATCTCGTGGCAGAGAACCGGTGCTGGCAGCACTGCCAGGGGCACTTTATTCTCTTGGAAAGGAAGGCAGCAGAATTCCAATGCCAAATCCATTGTTCCTGGAACAGGAATAACTCCAGGTCCTGCCAGGTTACAGAGCTCCCATTGTTATTCCGGAGCTCAGGATCACCTGGCTTTGAAGTAGCTGAGGCAAGAACGCTCCTTCCTCTCCACTTTGCTGCTTTTATTCCCTGATATTTCCCCGCCCAGTTCCATGATTTAACTTTGCTGGGGATTGAAATGAAAGGAGCTTCAGGGTCACTTCCAACATGAATCATTTCATGGAAGCAGCATGGTGGGAGGCTGGGCAGAACCCCCCAGGACCAGGAATATTGGCTCTGGCTCTGGGGTTTGGATGTTGGAAGGAGCTGGACACAGGTGGGAAGACGCCAATGGGCTCCAGAGGATCCGAGCGCTGTTGGATCCGAAGCAGTGGGATCAGAAGACTGGGAATCTTCATGGGACGTGTGAATGTTGGATCATCTCCAGATGCTTCCTGGCCACCTCTCCCTATGCTCTCTCACCCCTCGAGCCCTTGCATCCCTCAGGAAGGAGCTGCTCCCTTCGGCAGCTCCTTCTCCCGGCTTTGTATCCAATTTAACCGCTGGATTTGAAATGCCAGTGGAGTTAAGAGGAGCTGATTAAAAAGCGGGAGCCTCATCCCAGTTTTTAAACACGGAGTTGCTTGGCTGTATTTACATTAGTGTCAACTTTAATTTAAATCCCGCATAACGATATTTGCTCCCCTAAATTTATTCCCCAGGAACGCCACACAAATTACCCGGCATTGCCGGCACCTTCTCTTTGTCTCCAGCGGAGTGGCTCGGGAATGAGCTCCTGGAAGTGTCATTCCGCCTCTTTAACGTCTCATTAATTAACCCATCCCGCTTTCAGGATGAGGTTGGAGCTGGTGGAGCCCAGAAAAGGAATTCCAGCTGAATCTGCGTTCAAAAGATGAATAGGGAGAGGCTTGGTAAACCTCATCCCTTCCAACTTGGGATTTTCCTTGGGAAATCATGGAATTAAGGAGCCCAACCATGGTAAAGGCATAAAACCCCTTTCCTGAGGGATTTTGGGATGAAGAATCCCAGAAATGGAAATCCACTTGGATTCGCCTTTAAAATGGGAATTGGGATAGGCTTGGAATATCCCTTCCTACTTGTGATATTCTATGGGAATTCATAGAATCAAGGAGACCAGCCCTCTTCCTGAGGGATTTTGGGATGGGCCATCCCAGGAATGCAGTATTCGAGCAAAGAATATCCAGGTGCTCTGGGATTTCAGGGATGTGTGGGATGAGCTCTGGGCAGCCCAGGAACAACAGCAGCCTCCTGCCTTCCAGTCTGACCACCCTGCAGGAAAAATTGGGAAAAGGGGGAGAAAACCCACAAAAAATCCGGTGGTTCCATGGATTTTTGGAACAACAGCGGAGCTCTGAGATTGCAGAATCCAAAACCTTTTTCCTTTTCACTCCTAAAATCCTTTCAAGATTCTTTCCAACAGCCCATGCCTACTCCCAGCTCCCAGAACCAACAGGACAAAAAGTGGGAATGGCAAAGGATGGATCATCCCTGCTGGTCTTGCTCCCAATTCATTTGGAATTCCAGCATTTCCCTACCCGGAGCAAAACAAGGGGTGGCCTGGATTAGAAGCGGGAGAAATGTCCCTGGATTTTTGGGGAATGAAGGCCTGGATGCAGTAGTACCCAGCAAGGATATTCTCAGTATTTCACGTCTGGCTCCTAGATGGATCTCCTCGTAAGGATGACACATATTTAGGATTTTCACATTCCAGGCTTGTTGTGCCCTAAGTCAATATGGAATTCTGCATTTAGCAACTCTGCATCTGCAGCCCAGGCTGGAAATATTCCTTGGAATGTGGCATTCCTGCAGCTTGCTTGGAATGAGGACAGAATTCCTTGCCCAAAAGGGTTTCTTTGCCACAAGAGGTTTTCATTTATCCAAGAGGATTTTCCCTTTATCCAAGAGCTTTTCCTTGCCCAAAAGTGCTTCTTTTGCCTTAAATGTTTCATTGCCCCAAGAGGTTTCCTTTTTCCATGAGTGTTTTCCCCTTATCCAAGAGGTTTCCCTTTCCCTTTATCCAAGAGGGTTTCTTTGCCCTTTCTCCAAGAGTTTCCCTTGCCCCAAAAGGTTTCCCCTGTCCCTGAAACCTTTCCTTGTCCCAAAAGGGTTCCTTGGCCATTCCCAAAGATGCTAACCAGAAGGGTGTGGGATGAACCATCCAGGGGCACATGGGGCCTCATCCCAGAGCCTGGAGCTTGGCTTGGGAATGCCAGCGGAGGCAGCTTTTGCTGGATTCATGGAATCAGGGAAGGGCTGTGCTCTTACCTGGCTGGAGGAAGGGGCTCCACAACAAAAGGGATTCGGGATCCATAGAAAAACCATGGGCCAGAGCCTGGATCTTGGCTTGGGAATGCCAGTGGAGGCAGCTTTTCCTGGATCAGTGGGATAAGGGAATCAGGGAATCAGGGAAGGGCTGCAGCTGTGCCCTTATCTGGCCGGAGGCTGGGGCTCCGCAACAAAAGGGATTGGGGAGCCGGGTGATCCATGGAAAATCCATGGGCCTGGCATTGTGGCCGCCCTTCTGCTGAGCAAATAGTTCAAACTGTTCATTCCCATCTCCCATTCTCTCCCTGGAACGTTGTTTGTGTCCTTGCATTTCATTCCGCAGGAAGATTGCTCCCTGGGCCTATAAGCAAACAGTCCGGAAAAGAGCCAACTATCCCGGCTTTTCCCTGGAGAACTGGCATTTTTATTCCAGCTCCAAGCTGTCAAAGAGCTGGAGAGTTTATGTCCGGATCCTGAATTAATTGCTTTAAGCCGGAGCAGCCTCCAAATGGCCGGGAGATGTTTATTAATAATGGTTCTCCCGTTTTTTTCCAGATTTTTTGTTGTTGTTGTTCCAAGCTGTGCTCTCCCATCCCATGCCCTCCATTAAGTGCCTGGCCCAAGGAAAAGCCACTTACAGGGAATTAGGGAACAGCTCCTGAGGCTTTGGCCGCACGGGAAGCTCCTGGTAGGACTTTGGGGATGCTGGGAAGGAGATGGAGAGGGATCAGCGGGAAAAGGAGTGAGATCCAAATATCCTCGGTAATTAACAAGGAAATTAATGCTGGAAAAAAATTCCAGGTGGTAATTAAATGGATTTGTGTTAAACATAAAATATTTGAAAGCTTTGAAATCCCACTTTAAGGAATGAAGGAATAAAACAATTCCAATGCCACTGGAAAAGGGGGAGCCGGGAGCGCCTTTGTGTAAATTTCCCACTTGACTTTTCATTATCTACCTGCCCCAAATCCATCTGTATGGATGGGATCAACATGGAATGGGAGAGATAAAAGACAGAATAAATGTGCTTTGCATATCCCACCGATAAACCCCCCTCCCCTTTCCCTGGAGCCGCTTTTCCAGGCAGCTGCATTTTCGGGAATAAATCATTTTGCAGAGAGAAGGAGAGGGAAGCGGAGTGGGGCTGCTCAAGTGTTTGCTTGGAATATTGATCCTGTCAAAGGAACGGTGGTTAATGAGTAACCGGGAAAAATATGCCGGATCTGCCTGGGCTCCCTGCTGGAGCATGGATACGGCTCCGGGGCCCCTTTGGATTTGGGAGTGGAGCCTGGGACAGGGTGGAGCAGAGGGAGAAGGGGGACAGGGCCCTGCATCCCACAGGGAGACTCCAAATTCCAGGGTGTTTGGAGTCTCAGGACTTTCTGCATCGCAAATCCTGCTATATCCCAAATCTTGCTGAATCCCAAACGGTGCTGAATCTCAAACCTGCAGTATCCCATGTCCTGCCTTATCCCAAATCCTGCCTTATCCCAAACCCCACCACATCCCAATCCCTGCCATATCCCAAGTCCTTACACTTCCCAAATCTGCTGTATTCCAGACCCTACCACACGCTAAACCCTGCTACATCCCAAATCACACTCCATTCCAAACCCTGCTGCCTTCCAAACCTGCTGCACCCTAAAGACTGATGATCCTAAAGACATCCCAAATCCCGCCCCATTCCAAATGCTGGTGCATCCCAAACCCTACTGATTCCCAGACCTTGCCTTGTTCCAACCCCTCGCTCATTACTGCATATGATCCCATGGAATCAGCCTCTTGCACTCTCCTCATCCCAGCAGGAGCCATTCATGATCCCAAATATCGCCAATTTCAGCTGGATGTAGAATATTCCTGCCTTAAAACCGGCTGAAATTCCCGCCCTATCCATGGGATGATCTGGAGCTTGGAGCAAGCTCCCTGTCCTGTCCAGTTCTCCCTTCTCCCACCCCTCCTCCTTTTCCATGAATCCCAGCACATTGGAGAGCTGCATAATGCTTCTTTTTTTTTTTCCCCTTATGAGGAGAACTCCTGGTGGGATTTATTTTCCCGTTAGGAACAGGATAGGGAAAAGGTTAAGAGGCACTTCAGGAGATCCACCCCATTCCGGGGCTTTTATTCCTGCAGAAAGCCCAGTCCCATTTAGGCAGCTCCCGTCATCCCAAGTGATGAATTCCTTCTCCTCTTTCTCCTCCTTTTCCTTCTCCTCACATCCTTGTGCCAGGAAAAGCAGCCCTGCTCCGGCACCTGCTTCCCACCATATTTATTCCTTGGACTATCTTTCCACGTGGAAATTTATCCCAGTCAAGCAGCGGATTTTTGTCTTTCCTTATGGAAAAAGTCCTTTCTGGTCTTCTTCCTTCTTCCCCTAAAAATCCATGCTGGGAATTTATGGGGAAGAGGGTGTGGAAGGAGAGGAAACAAAGGGAAAAGCAGGGATGAGCTGGTGACCTCCCAAACCAGAGATTTCCTCTGGATGGTCCCAAAAAACCAACTCTGCCATTGGCTTGACATCTGCAGGGATTATATTGGTTTGGGAATGATGGCTCCAATTGGACCCAGGGGGACAGAAGCTCCTGGAAAAGCCCCTTTGGACAAAATTCCCACCTTCTGTCTCCTTTTTCCACTCAGGGATGCTGGATTTGTTCCCCGCCCCCCCCCCCCCCCCCCCTTTCCCCACTGCCAGGAGTGATTCCAAAATGGATTCGTGCATCCGAACTCCAGTCCTTTCCCTGTTTTCCTCCCAATGTGGATTCTGGAGCTCCAAGGTGGGGCATTTCAGGAAAGCTTTGGAAGGGGTTTAATCCTCACTCACTTTCATGGGATTTTTCCTGCCAGATTTCTTCCTTCTCTCCAAAGCCTTTCCTGTGCTCACCCTCAGGAAATCCCCCCGTACATCCCTCAAATTTCTGGGAAACTCAGCATTCCCAGGGTGCTGATGTGATTTTCCCACTCTTTCCATGAGGGCCAGCAACATCCATATCCTGGGTGGGATCCATATCCAAGCCATGTCCCCATTCCTGTCAGGAATTACTGGAGCGTGACCCAGGTATCGCTGCCAAGGACAGACACAAAGAGGCAATTGGAGATGGGAATCTTGGCCTTTAATAGGGATGAGGACATGGATGAATCCCGATTTATCCCAACTCCCGCTGCCACCGACTCTGTATCCATTAGCTGAATAAATAAAGGAGAGGGAAGAGAGAGCGGGAGCAGGGAGCACAGAGCAGGGATAAGCAAAGCATTCCAAGGGCTCCCAAATCCCTCAGTATTGCTGCCTTGGGAAGCGGGATGGGAATCAAATCCCCACCTTTCCATTCCAGCTGTTTTCCAACAGGGATAAGAGCATTCCTTGTAATGCTGGTGGGAGGAAAACCCTGTGGAAAAGTGCTCCTTCCCAAGGGAGAGCTCCTTGCCTAGCCTTCCCCGGGATCCAGATGCAGGAATCACTGGAGTGTCAGGAATTTCCATTTGGTGGGTGCCAAAGCACAGCCTCATCCCAGATGATCCCTGCCTTTCCCACATTTTCCTTGGAAAAGGGCTCCGTGGTCTGGGGGAGGCGGGGAGGGTGGAGTGGGAATGAGGTGGGATGTGAGCAGGGGGAGCTGCTGAAACGGGGGTGCGAAAAGGAGAGAAAGGGGGAAAGGAATGAAAGGATAAGGGGGGGGGAAAGAGGGAAATGGGGGGGGAAGGGAAAGGAAAAAAGAAAGGGAAAAGGGGAATGGAAACTCTTTCCCTTTCCCCATTCCTTTCCCTTCCTCCTGTCCTCCTTTCCCTCCCCCGTTCCCTTCCCTTCCCTTCCCTTCCACTTCCCTTCCGCTTCCTTCCCTTCCGTCCCTTCACCGTCCCGTGCCCTCTTCCCTTCCCTTCCCTTCCTTCCTTCACCTTCCCTTCCCTTCCCGTCCCCTTCCCTTCCCTTCCCTTCCACTTCCCTGCCAGCTTCCCTTACCCTTCCTGCCCTTCCTTCCCTTCCCTTCCCTTCCCTTCTTCACATGTCCCAGTCTTCTCACATCCATCTGGAGCATTCCTAGCCCCCGTTCACCCCTGCATGCCGTCTCCATCTCATTCCCGGGTTTTAAACACGTTCTCTTTTTTCTTTCCCTGTTTTCCTCCCCCCCTCCCCCCCGCCCCCCCTTATTTTTTTTCCTTTCTTTTCCCTGGAATTCCACTTCCAGCTGTCCCTGCAAATAGAACAGAGTGGGGGGAGCATCCATCCCTCCATCCATCCCTGCATCCTTCCCCGCATCACTTCATCCATCTTTTCCCCAAAACATCCCCGTCCAGTGCTCGGGGCAGCTTTTCCCGTTCTCCCATTCCTTCTTCCCGGTTCTGTCCCGCTAGGATCCATCTCTGCGGGGGGCCCCCGCCGTCTGGAGCCGATCCTGGATTTTCCCAGGGTTCCACAGTCTGTGGACACCCCGGAACAGGAGTGCTCCTTTCAGAATATTTCAGAAACAAACAAAAAAACCCAACCAAATTTGGGGGGGGGGGGGGGTGTCCACGTTTTTCCCCCTTTCTCCCCTTTTTTTTTTCTGTGCATATGTTTTGTTTCCTTTGATTTTTCTTCTTTTTTTCCTTTTTGAATTTTTCTTTTCCTTTTCTCATTTTTTTTATCCTTTCCCCCTTATTTTCTTTTTCATTTTCCTTTTCATTATGTCTGTTCCCCTATTTTTCTTTTCCTTTTTATATTTTCTTTTATTTTTCTCTTTTCACCCCTTTTTGATTTTTTTTGTTTGTTTTATTTTGCTTCCTTTTATTGCCTTTTATCGCCTTTTATTGCCTTTTATTTACTTTAATTAATTTATTTTCTTTTATTCCAGGAAACCCAGCCGCTCCCAAATTCACCTCTCCCACCTTTCCTTGGCTCCAGCGGGTCCGATATGGAAACACACACACCCCAAACAAACAAACAAACAAAACAAAAAACCCACCAAACTAAAAAAAAAACAAACAAAAAAAAAAAAAAAAAGGCAAACAAAACCAAGGGGGAAAACAAAAAAAACCCCACAAACCCACCAGCTCCTTTTGCTCTTCCCGCATCCAGCGGCTCCGCAATCCCGGATTTAACATTCCCAGAAATCCGGAGCCGGCGGATTCTCCGCTACCCTTCGCAATATTTCCTCTCCTGTTCCCGGGCACTGGGAATAAACTTCCAACCTTTTTTCCCTCCTCCTTCCCTTTTCCAGCCTCTTCCCTACCTGTTTTTTGTGGGGTCTTGAATTAATCGAAGCGGATTTAGGGCAATTTCTGGGAGAAATAGTGGGAATTGCCTTGAGCCTGAGCGGAATTACAGCTTGGAAAAGAAGGCTCCATCAGTTTCCCGGGCGACGGGATAAGCCCTACTTGGGTGTTCCAGCTCTTTTTAGCCCCACTAATAATTAGTCCCATCTCAGCCCCGAGCTGTCCTGTTTTGTTTTGGTTTTTTTTTTTTCCTTGGGATCATCCAGAAACGCGCTGGGTGCTGCGGGCAGGGAAGGCAGGGCCGGCTCTTCCAGCGTTATCCCGGAGGAAAGGGTTGGGGGGGGAATTTGGGATCCCACCGGGGCTTCCCCGTCCTCTGTGCTTTGATGTCCTTGGAGCCATCCCCGAATGTCATTAAGGGCCGGGATAATTAAAAGAAAAAAAAGAAAATTAGAAAAGTCGCTTTCCCTGGAGGGAGAAGTAATGGAAAAATAAAACTGTGGATAACGGGAGGGAAGAGAAGCGGCTGGAGTGGGGCTGATTTGGGAACTCAGGCCCTGCCCGGTCGGGCTCGGCATTCCCCAGCCACATCCCAGAAAAAAAACCCCAGGAACTGACGGGAAAAGCTAGCGGGGCCACAGAGATCCCGGCGGTTGCGGGGAGCTGGGAATGCTTGGGAAAAGAGGGAAAAGCAGCCGGGAGTGGCAGGGAATGCGGCGGGATGGGCGCTGCCCTCCGCGGGGGGGACAGCCGGGCACGGAGGGCTAATTGGAGCTGTCAGAGTTAATTAGCGAGAGCTCATTAGCGATGTCACCTGTCCCGGTGAGGGGACGCGGACGGGGACAGGGACACGGAGAGGGACACGGGGACACGGCCACCCCCTCCAAGCCGTAACCTCCCCTCGTGTCCCCTAACCTCGGGAAGGGCCGCTGAAATTCCCGGTTTTCCCAGCAAACACGCCCGCGGGAATGTTTGGATCCCATATTTTTTGGCCCACTCGGGTGCAGAAAAGCGGGAGCCGCGGGAATGCCATCGGGAGCCGCGCTTCCTGGGAGAAACCCCCTCCGGGAACAAAAGATCGGGAGGAAAAATAGGGGGAAAGGGAAAAAAATCCTCTAAAATTCAAATGGAACTCTCAAATTTCAGGGAAGCTCGGGAATTTGGGAAGGAGCAGGAAGAGGGAGGGAGCCGGGCCCGCACGCCCCGTCCCTGTCCCACGGTTTGGGGCTCAACCGGGCAGAATCGGAGCCTCGAGGTGGTTCCCACCCCCCAAAACTCCTCCTGTGCTCCGAGACCGGGAAATGACATCCCAAAAAAACCGCACGGGCTCGGCGTATCCCTGAATCCATCCCGACTGCATCCCTGAATCCGTCCCGAATCCATCCTGAATCCATCCCCCCGCGGCCTCCGCGCCGCTTCCCTCGGCCCCGGCGGTTCTGGGGCGAGCCGAGGGGCAGAAGGCTGAGGAAGAAGGGCTGGGAGTGCAGCGGGAAGCGGGAAGGGAAGGGCAGGAAAAGCAGGAGAAGGAGCGGCGGGTGTCCCCTACCTGCGCCCCGGCCGCCGGCCCGGCTGTGCGGGAGCTGGGAGCATCCCGGCATTTATTGGAGCTCCAACTGTGCCACTGTTGACTTTAGCACAAAGCAAAGATTTCGCCGGGCGCCCGTTTAAAAATGAATATTTTACCAAGATATCGATCAGCTTTATAAAATTCACTTCCAGCGCCGCGGCTCCGAACGGCGCGGGGGGGGGCGCAGGAAAGGGGCCGCAATATAAGATCTGTGTAAATTTGCTGAACTCTGACGTGGTGGGGAAAGTTTACCCTCCTGGAATTTGGAGCTCCAGCCACCACCACCACCCCCCCCTCCCCGGCCCCCGCTCCTCTCCCATTTTTTTTCTTTTTTTTATCCCACACTACTTTTTTTTTTTTTTTTTTTTTTTTTACTGACTTTGTTTATTCACAGCTCACGGTTGCTTAACCAGGCAGGAGCAGAATGCGCTCGCTACGAGGTTGGGATTGTGTGGAGAGAGGGGAAAATGCCAAGGGGAGGAGAGAAAGGGAAGAAATAACGCCCAGCCGGGGGATTTTCGGGTTATTTCCCTTTTTTG
Organism: Hirundo rustica; assembly: GCF_015227805.2. Classification (NCBI taxonomy): domain Eukaryota; kingdom Metazoa; phylum Chordata; class Aves; order Passeriformes; family Hirundinidae; genus Hirundo; species Hirundo rustica. The sequence goes on along the minus strand of NC_053452.1, from coordinate 12,241,332 downwards.
GGGGGGTTGTTTCTGACTCAGATCGTGAAAGGGGGCTGAGGAAGGAGGATGGAAAATGGGGGGAAAAAAGTGGGGAGAAAAGTGGGGAAGGAAGAGGGAGGGGAAACAGGGAGAATAAATGAAAGTGGGGAGGAAAGATGGAGGAAAAGGGAGAGAGAAGAAAGAAAGAAAAGGAGGGGAGAAAAAAAGGGAAGAAAAAGAGGGAGAAGGAATTAAATTGGGGAAGAAAGAGGGAGGGAAATGAGTGAGAAGAAAGAAAGGAGGAAAAAAGGGAGGGAGAAAAAAGGAGGGAGAAGAAATGAAAGTGAGGAGGAAAAAAGGGAGTGAAAACAGGCAGCAGAAAGAAAAGGAAGGGAAGAAAGGAAGGAGAAAAAACTGGAACTGGGAAGGAGAAAAAACTGGAACTGGGAAGGAAAAGAGAGAAGGAAAAGGAGAGAGAAAAAATCAAAGTGGGGAGAAAGGAGGGAGAAGAAAGAAAAGGGAAAGTAGAAAGGAGAGAGAAAAATAAAAGGATGGAGAAAAGGTAGAGGGGGAATAAAAAGGGGAGAAAAATAAAAGGAGAAAATAAGAGAGAGGATAAAAGGTGGAGGAAAATAAAAGGAAGGAGGGGGAAAAGAGGGAGGAAAGTAAAAGGGGGAGAAGAAATGAAGAGGAAATAGGGAGAGAATGAAAAGGAGGAGAGGCAAATTAAAGGGGCGAGGAAAAAATGAAAGGAGAAAAAGTAAAACAGGAGAAAAATGCAAGGGGCGAGTGAAAAAGAAAGGGGGAAAGGGGGAGAGAAAACAAAAGGAGAGAAAAAACAAAAGGGGGAGAAGCATTAAAGAGGGGGAAAGAAGAAAAAAAGGGGGGAGAAGGAAGAAAAAGGCGAAAGCTCTGCAGAGGGAGCGAGATGCGAGCGGGACGCGCGCGGGGCCGAGCCCGAGGCCGGGAGCGGGAGCGGGAGCGGGGGCGGGTGTCCTTGTCCCCAAAGCGGCGACACCCCCGCGCCCGTGCCCGCTGGCCGCGGGAGCCTTTTATGTGCTAATGCCACCCATTGCACGCCCCGCTTGCCATCGTGTGTGTCCTTGGAGAGATCCCGACGCATTTCAGCCCCGTTTTGTTTTTTGGGAAGGTTCTTTTTTTCCCCTTCTCCTCTTTCCCCCCACCCCGCCCCTCCCCGCTCGTTCCCTTTCTCGCCTTTTCTCTCGCCGCGGACAATGCGGAATTTTAAGAAGGATTTGGATGTTAACTTGGGAAAGCAACATCGCGGCGTGGCCGGCGCCGCGTGGGAAAAACAACAAGTGGTTGGGAAGAGGAGGAAAAGGGAATGGAAGGAGAGGACCCAGGACGTGTTGAAAATAAAAACCTCTGCGCCTTTTCCACCGCTCGCGGAAAAACCGGGATGCTGTCCCGGGAAAGGCAGGGATGCGCTGCCTCTGCGCGTCCTAAATCCACCCTTCCCCCCTCCCCGGTTAACGCAGCCGGGATGATTTTTCCAGGATCGCGGGGCTTTGAGAAAGGGGTCCCTGCTTCCCACCTTGCGGAGGGATGCGGATTTTCCCCCGTCGCGGTGTCGGGGTGGGTGTCCTGGAAGGGATGGAGGGGTTCCAGAAGGGATAGAAGGATGGCGGCAGAGACATAGGAGATTCCAGCGGGGGATGGAAGGATCCAAGCCGGGGTTGGAGGGATCCCGGCGGGGGATGGAGGGATCCCAGCCGGGGATGGAGCAGTCCCAGCCGGGTTGGGAGCAGTCGCAGCCGGGGCCGGCTCGCTCGCGGAGATCCTGGGAATGCCGACAGGGACAGCGGCGATGCCAGCCGGGAGCGGCGGGGGTCCCGTCGGGCGGCGGCGGAACAGAGATGCAGGGGGAAAAGCACCGCCAATACGACTTTAATCGAGTTCTGCGGCAGCTGCGGCCGCCCGCTACCAGAATACACAGCTCGAAGCCATAAATAAAGCATACAGAAACGATAAATTAATCAGATCCAAGTAGTTTACTCTCCCGGGAACATCAAGCGTTTGCTTCAATTACAACGATCTATCCTGCCTTTTCTTTTTTTTTTTTTTTTTAATTTTTTTTTCGCATTTTTCTCTTTTTTTTTTTTTCTTCTTTCCCCAGTTTTCTTTTCTCCTTTTTAAATTTTTTTTTATTTTATTTTTTTTTTTTTTACAACATTACAAGACTTTTGGTCCTCGGTTTCCAAACTAGGAATATTCACAAGGAAGAAGGGGTTGGTTCTGCCTCGAGTGGGGTTTATTTTTCGCCCCCCTCACTTGCACACAAAAAAATAGATATATTTAGACCTCGTGGCGACGACGACAATGAAAAAAATCAAAACAAGCCCCGGAGAACACCTCCGTGCCCACCCTGCCAAACCAAACCACCCCACACGGAGACCCCCTCCCGGGTGGATTTGGGAAGGGGCCACACGGCTGCAGATTTCCGAATGGATCCGAACATCTGGAGCCAACAGAAAAAAAAGTAGATATATATAGATATATATATATATGGATATGTACCGTGCTCAGAGTCCACTGCGAGGGGTATTTGGGGGGGGGGGGGCGGAGAAGGGTTTCCCCCTTTTTCCAGGAGCGTTTTCTCTCTTAGGAGGAGTTCATGATGGGCCGGGAATACACGCCTTGGTAGTAGGAAGTCTCTCCGGCCAAAGGTGAGGCCTCCAGGGCGCTTTTGTTCGTTACGGGGGCCATGGCCAGGCCTGCAGGCACGGGCGAGGCGTAGCCCGAGTAGTGCATCACCTGCTCGTAGGCCTTCAGGTCCATTTTGTGCGGGTGGTGGTGCTGGTGGTGCGGGTGGTGGTGCTGCTGCTCCGAGGAGGACATCAGGTTGTTGATGGAGAACGGGTGGTTGAAGGCGTAGTGGTGCTCGGGCTTGAGGTGGCCCTCATGGGCCAGCCCGGCGTGTGGCGGGGCCAGCAGGTGCTGGCCGGGCGAGGCCGAGGGCTCGCCGGGGCTCAGCCCTTTGAGGTCGGCCAGGGCGCGCTTGTGGTCCTGGCACGGCGAGGAGCTGGCCGGGGACTCGGCACCGGCAGAGCCGTCGGAGCCCCCCGAGGAGCTGCCCTCGCCTAGGGGTTGGTTGGGAGCTTGGCCCGAGCCTTTCTTGCTGCCGCCGCCGCCGCCACCGCCGGTGCCGTCCTTGGCCGCCAGCTGCTTCTCGCACTTGAAGCGCTTCTGGCGGCGCAGGTAGCAGCCGTTCTCGAACATGTTCCCCGAGTCCGGGTGCAGCGTCCAGAAGGAGCCCTTGCCCGGCTTGTCCGGAGAGCGCGGCACCTTGAGGAAGCAGTCGTTGAAGGACAGCGAGTGGCGGATGCTGTTCTGCCAGCGCTGCTGGTTCTGGCGGTAGAAGGGGAACAGGTCCATGATCCACTGGTAGATCTCGCTGAGGGTCAGCATCTTGTTGGGGGACTGCTGGATGGCCATGGTGATGAGGGAGATGTAGGAGTAGGGCGGCTTGGCGTGCGTGTAGCTGCGCCGGTAGGTCTTGGGGTCGCGCGAGCGGTTCAGGTTGGACTGGCCGTAGATGGGGCTCATGGAGTTCATGTTGGAGTAGGGCGCCAGGGCATTCATGGAGCCCGCCTGGCCGCCCATGGGGCTCATGCTGGGGCTCAGGTGAGCGCCCATGCCCGGCACGCCGGCCGAGCCCATGGCCGACATGGCCCCCGCGCCCGGGGACATGCCCGTCAGCGAGGGGCTCATGCCCGTGTTGGCATAGGACATGTTCATGGAGGTGGCCGCCGCTGTCATGTTGGCCGTGCTGCTCATGGCCGACATGGTCATGTAGGTGTTCATGCTGTTCATGCCCAGCCCCGCGTTCATGTTGCTCACCGAGGAGTAGCCCTGCGGGGACAAGCGACACAGGGCACGGGGATGGCGTGGGGGGGAGCCCCAGCCCAGCCCAGCTCGGAGCCGGAGGCACCGCACCCGCGGCGCCTCCACGGAGGGCACGGGAAGAAAGGGTTAAATCCCGGCGCGGGGTGGCGGTGGTGGTTGGGGGGGGGGGGGGGGGGGGGGGGGAGGGTTGTTTTTCTTCCTAATGAAACCCAAATATATTTTGGGATCTATATTAAAAAAGACGCGGTGGCAGCAGGAGCGGCGGAGCCGTCCCGGGAAGCGGAGTTGCAGGAAGGAAAAGGGACATCCCTGCCCGGAGAGAGAAAAATACCTGGAGGGGTGAAGGGAAAAACAGGGAAGAGTCGCCCACACTCGCACCCGCACCTCGGGACCCCCGCCCGCAGCGCCGAGCCAGTGCCAAAGTTAATCCCTTCCGGGGGCCGGGACACCCGGGGGTTTTGGGGGGCCCCGGATTCGCCCTTACCTCGGGCTCCCCGTAGTAGTTGCTCCAGTCCGTGTGCTCATGGCCTTCCATTTTCACCGCTCCCAGCATACTGGAAGTGGAGTGCATGGTAGTTTAAAATTTAACAGCTACAACAAACGACGGCGGAGAGCGACCCAAAAAAAAAAAAAAAAAAAAAAAAAAAAAAAAAAAAAAAAAAAGGAGAGGGAGAAAAAAAAAAAAAGTCCCCAACCCTCCCTCCCCTCCGCCGGAGCCTCTGGAGGAGGAGGAAGAGGAGGGAGGGAGGAAGGGGGGGATGGAGCGGCGCTGGGGCTGGGGTGGGTTTGTTCCGCCGCCGCTCCTTGGGTGGGTTTTCGCAGCGCTCCGCGGCGACGAGGCGCCCGGAGGCGATGGAGGAGCCAGAGGAGGAGGAGGAGGGAGGAGGGAGGAAGAAGAGGAGGAGGAGGAGGACAAGTGCTGCAGTGACGTGGGTGCCCCAGTGATATAGCACGGAGCGGCCGGGCGAGCCTCCAATCCCCAGGTCCTCGGCTGCCCATTTGAATAATCAGCTCACACCTAGGCGGGAGCGGCTCCTCCGCGGCCCCGCGCACCTCTGCGCGCCTCCGCCACTGCCCCGCGCCGGGGGACATCGCTGCCACCCATCCCGCTCCCGGGGGACACCACTGCCGCCCATCCCGCTCCGGGAGGACATCGTTCCCACCCCATCCTGCCCCCCGGGGACACCATTCCCACCCCGCTCCCCGGACAGCCCCGACGGCAGCGGCTCCCCCGCAGCATTCCCGCTGGGAGCAACCCCTCTGGAGCAGCTGAGAGTCCCCCCGAAGTCCCCGGTCCCCTCCCCACGCACCTTTTCTCCGCCGGCGAAAGGGCCCCGGGGCTCTGCCTCCCCGGCAGGTCGGGACGCGGCTCTTCCCGGCAGGAAAACCGGGGCTGAACGGAGCAGGGAGAGCAGGGAAAGGGGCGGGCAGCGGCGGCGGGGCGGCGGGGGCCGGCCCTCTGCGGATCGCGGTGCGGGGTCCCGCTGCGGGTCTCGGTGCGGATCCCGGTGCGGATCCCGGTGCGCTCCGTCGGGGCAGCGCCGTTGCCGCTGCCAGAGCGCCTGGGAGCGGGGAAAAGCAGGAAAGGAGGGAGAGAGGGAAAGAGGAAGGAAGGAAGGAAGAAAGGACAGACGGGTGACCAAAATAACCCCCCCGCGGGTCTAAATCCCTCCACCACCACCCCCTCTCCCCCATCGCGGTCCTGCCGGAGGGGGGGCTACAGGGAGGGACCGGGGGGCTTCCCCCCACTCCCACCGCCCCTTCCCAGTGCCCGCCTGGCTCCGCCGGGAGCATCCCCGCCGCTCCCGGGAAGTGTTCCATGAATTCCCACCTAGATCTGCCCACCGTCATAAAAAAATTTAAAAAAAAAAAAAAAAAAAAAAAAAAACCAAAAAAAAAAACCCAAACAAACAAACCAACCGCAAACCTGATTTATTTGTTTGGTTGGTTATTTATTTATTATTTTATTTATTTAATTACTTATTTATTTGTTGAGCTTGCTCTCCCCGGAGGGGCCCCCCTGCCCCACATCGCCGAGAGTTTTTAAATCCCCAAACCCCTCCAGGATTCTTTCCCTGGGCTCCCAAATCCCTCAGGATCCATGGCCAAAGGAAAACAACCCCGTTCGCCTCCTCCTATCGCGATAGCCGCGGCGATAGTCGGAGCCCTCCTCCCTTCCAGCCGCCCCTTCCAGGCTTTTTCTGCAGGGATTTGGGGGATTTGGGGGACGGCCCGGAGGGAGATGCCCCCCCAGGAGGGGGGACACCCCAAAAAGAGGGAGGGGCAGCCCCGGGCCGCCCCCGAGCGCGGTGGCGGGGCGCCCTCTGTCGCCTGCTGTGAGTGCGGGGGGGACAGGGACCGACACCCCGGGGTGGGGGGGACACGCAGGTACCCCCCGTGGGGTCACTCCCGCGGTCACCCCCTTGCACCCCGTGCCTGCGCCCCCAAATCTCCCATCTCGACTGGGAGGAGGTGCTGGTGCACCCCAAGTGCTGAATCTCCACTTCCTGTGCTTCCAGGGAGCTTTCTGCTCACCCAAAGGCTCAGGAAGGGTGAATTCTGGGAGGACAGGCTGAAATTTGGGATTTTGACTGCTGGGCAAGCTCAAGGATCCCGCTCTCCGCTCCTGGCTGGATCCAGATGTTTTGGATGAGATCCCACTGGCTCTCCATCCCCTCCTCCCTCGGACCACGAGGTTTGTTCTGACGCACTCCGGAGAGATCAGGATGAGCCTTTCCCTGGGCAGTTCCCACCCTCAGGCCTGGGCCCTGCAGATGTTGGGGCAGATGTTGGGTCAGATGTGGACTGTCTGGCACCTCCATGTGAGGGGTGACCGGAGATGACACCATCCTGAGCTCGGCAGCTCCCACCTTTCCGAATTTCCTGCTTTTTCCTCTTTATCAGGCGCTGCTTCCCTGCTTTTGCTCCACAGGACTTGGAATTTTGTCCTCATTGAAGGTGAAGATTATCATCCAGGTGTGGATTGGGACCTGCCCTGATTCCTTGGATTTTTGATCCTTGAGGACATTCCTACCATCCCAGACACTTAAATCCCATTTTTCCTTTGCCTGTCCCACAATTCTCCCACCCTGCTCCATCCATGGAGCACATCCTGCTGGGAACGCTGATGCCCATCCCATTCCATGTGCCCACAGGGACAACCACAGCCACCACATCTCGCTCCTGCTCCTCAGACAAAGCCTTTGTCTCGGGAACACGACGACACGGAGCAATTCCAACATTTGTATTCAGCAACGCAGGCCTGGAAAAGCGGCTAGATGTAGGATCGACTCTGGACGCTCCACTCCCAAATCCAACCATCTCCCGCTCCCTTCTCTCCTTCCACACAGATAAAATTAATCTCTCCTAAGGAGAAGAAGCAGGAAAATTTATATTTTTTCCATAAAAAGAATATTTTCAGGAATACCAGGACCGCTAAAAATGAAAAATTTTCTGTGGTGTCTTATTTAAACATTCACGGTTGGAATGAGCAAGTTCCCAGCTATCTCCACCTGATTTCTTCTCTTTAATATTTAACTAATATTTATTTTAAATTTAATTTTGAAATGATGCTCTTATTTGCATTGGGAGCCATGGCTGGGGAGGCGGCTCCCGTTTCCCAAGGGATGGCCGGAGTCTGGATGAGCTTTCTCTGCCTCCATCTCTTGCGGACATGCGGGTGCCTTCCCTCCAAGCTGGATAATTATCCCTCTTCTCCTGATAATTATCACCATTAATCCAGGATAATGAACTCTCCCAATTGTGCTGCTCCTCCAAAAGAAAGGCAAGATTGGGTTTTTCCCTTGAATTCAGGAAATTGGGAGATGGCGGCTCCTGAAGGGCTGCCCTTCAGAAGGATTGTCGGAGACAAAAGGCAACTTGTGGGATTTATTGAGGCTTTTCCCTGATAAGACATGGAAATTATGGATGAATCAATGCCTGGAAGTACTTCAGGAAAAGGTGGGAGATGGGATTGAGGCGGGAAGAGGGAAGGGTGAAGGTGGAATGGGATAAGAAAACTCCCATTGCTCCCATGCTGCTTCTCACTGGGTGTATTCCCAATTTTTCCTCTAGGATCCATCTTTGTAAGGTCAAGAGCTCTGCTGGGTTGGGAACATTCCCAGGAGCTTCCAAGAAGAACGAACCCCAGGAAGATGAGGATGAGGACGGTTCACATTTCTGAAGTGGGGAATTAAGCTGAGCATTCCCACCAAAGCTCTCCAGGAAGAGCCAACAGCACATCCCAAGGTCACATCCAGCACCAATCTGGGAATGCACACCAGGACCCCACTCCTGAGTTCCCACAAATTCATACATTGGGAAAAGCTGCTTGAGGGATTTGGATGGGGACCACTGAAATTCCCTCTTTCTTCCCACCCACAGAGCCTCAGCTCTGGCACCTGTTCCAGAATTCCACTGGGAATTCCCACAATTACACCCGCCAATATTGACTCAACTATTTGAGGAACTCTCCAACCAAGTCCCTCCTAATTAGGTTCCACATTAAATGGGGCTGCTTAATTTGGGGAAAGATTTTTCCAAGGCCTTAGCAAGGATAACAAAGGAAAAGCTGGGAGTGTGCCAAAATCTTGCCTCTTTAATATCCCAAGGATATCCATCCTTTTAACTCTGGAATGACATCCTTCAATCCCAGGATCTCAGGGGCAGGCAAATCGGCTTCATCCACAAGGATTCCTGAGGATCCAGTTTCTGGCATTTTCACTCCCTGTTTTACCATTCCTCCCTGGTCTGTAATTATGGGATGTGCCGATAAAGGGAAGGAGCTGCTGGAAAGACCCATCATTGGGAATGGAGCGCCGGCAGTTATCCCGATGGGAATAACCACTTCCTGGGACAGCATTCCTAATGCTCGCTGAGGACAATGCTGGCATGAGGTGGGGATCCTGGGATGGTGGGATGGGATCACAGTAGGAATGAGCAAAACCTCCTTGGAAGAGCCCAGCAGCCTCTGGAAAAGCTTCGGAGCAAAATCAACAGAGGGCATCTGCCGGCTGTTTGCCGTGGGCCACGTGATGCCCATTCCCGGCTTTCCAGCAGCACATTTTGCTGGATAAACAAGATGCACAGGCATCTGGAATGACGGCCGGAGGAGCCGGCTGGCTGAGGAAAACCGGGAGGTAACAGATTCATCCCCAGCTCCCACGGCACAGGGAGAAGGATGAGCAGAGGGAGATGCCCAGATCAAGAGAGAAAGGGAAGAAAGCCTTTCTCTTATCCCAGGAAAATCCTGCCATGGATGTTTTCTCCTGGCAGGCAGGAGAATTTTCACCTGACTGAAATATCCAGGTTTTGGGTTCATCCCGGGAAATATTTTTGATGTTTAATGATCAGTTGCTGAAAACTGAAATGTCCCTGGGTTCCCAAGAAGAAAACAAACAGGAAGAAAATGGAATCTGGAGCCTCCTCCCAAAACCCTGGGCTTTAATAGCTCCCTGTTATTTCCTAACAAAACTCTTGTGCTGCTGGAGAGCTTCCATCCTGGCTGAGGTGCTGCGATTCCCACCGGAATTTGCTGCTCATGGAGGGGGATAAATGACCAAAGGAAGATCCAGCACATCATTGAAGGAGCAGAATTAAGGGACCCAATGCCCAAATTCTTCACACATCCCATAAAAGCAGAGATGTGTCCGGTCCAACCAGTCCCAGCCATTTGGGACTGATGGGATTTGGAATGGGAGCCGGAGCAGGGAGACAGGAGCATGTCCCAGCTTTCTCAGCGCTCTGGAAGGCTGCTTTTCCAAGGAGATCCATCAGAGACAGCCTCTCCGAGGATTCTGATGGACATTTATAGCCCTGTGAGTCATTCCCGGCCTTGTTTAAACCAGTTAGACCTGGCCAAGACCTTGAAAATAGCTCCATTTATCCGAGCGGCTCCATTCCCGCGCTCCGAGTATAAATAGCTGACGGAGCTGCTCCGAGCTCAGCAATGCAGGCACTGCTAATTCCATGTCACCCCCAATGTCCCCTCCTGGCAGCCTGCTGCCAGGGCACCCCGTTTTCCTGGGAATTAGGTGTCCCTGGCAGAGCCTGCAGCAGAACAGCCAGAGCGGAGATTTCTGCTTCCAAAAAAACCACGGGAGCTTGGGATTGGGCCCTGTCTGGGAGTCTGCGGTTCCATGACCACTAATAGCAGGCCAGGATCACCCCATAAATCTGCTCCGGGTCGGCACAATCCCGGTTCTGTGCCTTGGGATGAGGGACCGGCGGCGCCGCGGTGACAGCGGGACACTCGGATCCCCCCGCCCTCGTCCTGGCACGGCTTGATCACGGTGGGAATTTCAGAGCCACCCCATCCCAGAGCCACCCTGCAGGTTGCTGCCACCTGCAATTTTATTTTCATTCCATTCCACTCTTTTCCAGGGCAAAAAATTCCACTTCAACTCAGACCTTCCCTTGAAAATCCAGGGAAGCTTTGACTGCGGGATCAACTTAATTTTGCCAGACAAATGAAAATCCTTTGTTTCCACTAAAAGAATATATATTTTCTGATGGAATAACCAACTCAGGTTGAGTAGGACCCTTTGGCACCTGCTCCCAGCCCTGGAAAATGTGGAGAACAGGGAATTTCAGGCTGCCTGTCCTGAGTGGGATGATGGCACAGCTCATCCCAGCCAGGCCAGCTCCCACAGGCAGAGCCCAGAACATTTCCAAGAATTTTTCCCTCTAAAACAGAGCCAGTGATTCCCTCCCAGTAAAACTCAGAATTCCTGTGTCCTTGGGACCCCATCCCATGTGCTGGTGGCCCATATATCCAGTGGGTTTGGGCTACTAAATCCAGGGATCTTGACCTTTGAAATCCAGTGGTTTTGGTTACTAAATTCAGTGTCTTTGGATTGGTAAATCCATTGCATTTGGCTTGCTAAATCCAGTGTTTTTGGACTGCTAAATCCAGTGATTTTGGACTGCTAAATCCAGTGATTTTGGTTACTAAATCCTATGCCTTTGGCTTCTTAAATCCAACATTTCTGAAGCTATTGAATCCAATGGTTTTGAACTGCTAAATCCAGTGCCTTTAGCTTCCTAAATCCAATGGTCTTGGGCTACTAAATCCAATGCTTTTGCTCTGGTAAATCCCATGTTTTTAGCCTGTTAAATCCAGTGCTTTTGGCCTATTAAATCCCGCCTTTTTGGGGCTGCTAAATCCAGTGCCTTTGACCTTCTAAATCAAATATTTTTGGGGGCCACTAAACCCAGCACCCTTGGGCTGCTAAATCCAGTGCATTTCCAGGGAAAAGCTGTTCTGCAGAGGGATGGAAAAGCTCCGTGATGGCGGCAGCTCCGGCTCTCTCCAAACATTTCCCCCCCCTCACTCTGATTTTTTTTTTTTTCCCCTCAGAGGAAACAGTGCCCAAATCAACACCCACCCCAGGCACAGTTTTCCGCGGATCGGACGGCACTTTCTGCTGGAAAAACTTCCAATCAGCTGCATTCCCGAGCTGGGCTTATTTTTCACAGTTTTCTGAGTGCGTTTTGTTTTGGTGCCAGAGTAAAGAGCTTCAGGGACAGACTCCAGGCCAACCTGCAGCAGCAGCAGCAGCAGCATCCTCGCTGGATTTTGGGAGAGCGGGCTCTGACCTACATTCTTAACTTTTATCCCTTAACATCCCAAAATGCTTTTCTCCTGGGATATGAAGCTGAGATTCGGAGGCCGTAGGAAAACCACCCTCTCCCCCAAAAGCAGCCTCCGGGTGTTATGCAGCTCCGGCTGTTTTGCAGCTTCCCAATCCCTTTTCCAGAGGGTGGAACAACCTTAACCAGAGCTTTTTAAAGCTCTCCCACCTTTGCCTCCTCTCTTCCTCCGGCTCGGTGTCCCGGCGGCGGCAGAACAAGACGGCTACAGAGGCCGCTGGAAGCCGGTGGCGCGGAATACACTGGGAGGCCTTTTTTCCTTGGAAAATATTTCTCTGCCGCAGGCTGCGGTGACAGCAAACATTCCTGCCGGGGCTGGCGCGGGGAGGCATCACTCTGCGGGATGGCTGGGGCTCCCGGGGCGGCTCCAGCCCTTCCCTTCCCAGGGTGCAATCCCGCTGCCGTTCCCGAGGGATCCGGGCCCGGCCGCACAAAGGCTTTTTATGCTTCGAGCACCGGGGGTTGTTTTTCCAAGGGGAAAAGAGGAGCTGGCGTGGCCCCCCGGGAGTATCCAGGGGAGCCCTGGCCAGTCAGTGAGCCCTCGGCTCACCGGGAAAAAGGGAGGATTGTTAAAAAAAGCACCTCGGATCCGGAGCAGGGAAGTCAGGGCTGTGGTTGTGAATCAACAGAGCTGCTGCTATTTCCAGCTTTTTGGGAGCAGGGATGGAGCCCCCCCTCCCTGCGCCAGGTGTGCGCCCAGGGATTTTGGGAGCCGCCAGAATGGTGGCACGTGGCACACACGTGGATTTGTTCCTTTATTGAGCTTCCATGGGCAATTCCAGCCCTATGGAAGAAAAGCTCTGCTGGTACCAATCTGAGGGGCTCAGCTGGACCACAGCAGGAGCTCCCGGTTTTCCTTCTCTTTTGCAGCAAGGAAAAGCTATTCCCTGGGGCCATGCAATGATTCCAGTCCCACCCTGCCCTCATCCCACAGGGAAGCGGCGAGGGCTCCCCTTATCTGCAGAAGCAGCCTCCCTGTCTCCGCTCCCAACCTCTCCAGCCCCATTTTCCAGCTGATTCAATCTCTGCCGAGGAGACAGAATTTCCCGAAGTCTCCCACCGGGAATGAAATCCACTCTGGAGAGGACCCAGGAACACTATACAACTCATCAACCCCAGCTCCACTTGGGAATGGCAGGGCTGCTCCTTATCTCCAGAGATAGCGGCTGGGCATGTGCTGGGAGTGTCCTCATCCACCGGGATTTACCTGATGGAGCACTGGGATTCTGGTTTATATTTTGGCGTTTATCCCAGTTTTCACTGAGAGGGTGCAGGCGCATCCCAGTTTTCAGAGTGAGGGTGCCAGAGCATCCCAATTTCCTCAATGAGCATCCCAACTTTCACTGGAGCACACAACTTTCACTCCCGCCCCTTTTCCCCCTCCACTTCCATGACAAAAGACCCCCTAACAGGATAACATTCTCAATCCACAGGCACCATCCCTGCCCCCTGAGGCATCCCTGCATCCCGAACTTCCCTTCCACTCCTTGCCCTTTTAGGCTTCGGGCGGGAGCCGGGGGGCCGGGGGCGGGTAGGGGAGGGGGGGGGGGGGTGTTTCCCACTGTTTTTCCCAGCTGGCTAGGAAATCGGGATGCAGCCGTGACTCCCTGAGTGCCAATCCCAATCCCTGCTCCCATTAACACCTCATCAGCTCCCGGGGATCCCGGCAAACACTGCGCCGCTATCCGAGGATATCCGCGGGCCTTGTGATGCAGAGCCCCCGGAGCGGGAAGAGGATGAGGAGCGGGATATTTCCTGGCCCTCGGATGCGCAGCTGCTCCCAAGGCCGGCACCTCTGTGGGCAAACAGCACCTGGGAGCGCAGGGAAGCCAGGATGTGGATTCAGGAAGCATCCCTGCATCCCGCTGCTCCATGGAGATGCTAACGGGCTCCCCATTATCCCGGCTTCCCGCTGCTCTCGCCGCGGGATGGTCCCGCTCCTGGATTAGGAGCAGCGCGGGGGGCTCGGCTGGCACCCGGCCGCCGGCCTTGGGAAGGGAGGGAAGGAGGGATCCAGGATTTATTCCCGTAGTCAGGAACGAGGCGCTGACAAACAGCCGCCGCTGGGACCTCCTTTGTTGGGAATGCTGCAAGGAGCATCCGGAGGCTGCGGTGGAGATAAAGCAGCCTGGCAGCTCCAGGGAGGTCAGGGCTGGGAATTCAGTATGCTCATCCATCCCTGTTCACCGGGAATGGGACAAAATTAGTGAGGAAACATCTGCTGGAGACATGGGAATGGGGAAAGGCACCCCCAGCTCATCCCACTGCTGCTGGATCCATCCCGGAGGATTCAATCCCTGAAGTCTGCTCCCACTTCCCTGTGCCATCACCTGCAGGTCTCCCAGAAAATTCTGATCCACAGGGATCCTCGAGTCCCACTCCTGCCCCCCCCAGAATTCCACCCTGTGCCTGAAGGAGTTTTCCACGTATTTCCTAACAAGATTTGCCTGTGTAAAACCTTTAGTGACCCAAAAAGCGGATTTTTGGCAAGGAGTGTCCATGCCAAGGATGTGTCCATGAGCATGGAGCATGGGACACATTTCCCATGCCAAGCTCCAAAACATCCCTATGGAATTTTATATCTTGCTTTACTGGAGACTGTCCCATTTGGAAAACTTTGGGAAAGGGGAAACAAACTTCAGGCTGGCTGGAGAGGGATGCTCAGAATCCCTCAGGATTGATCTCTGATGGAGTTTGGGATAGGATTCAGTGGCATCTTTCCCATTATTCCCATCACTCCCTAGGGATGTGGGTATTGCTCCCTGGAAAGGCAAAAAATCTGGCTCTCACTCGGGATTTATCCAGAGGGAGACATGGAAGCTCCAAAGGGAAAATCAACCCATTTGGAAGCAGACTGGGAGCAATCCTGGTTATCTCCCAATGCACTCTGGCTGCATGATGAAATCAGATGATAATCCCAAGCTCCAGGCAGATAACACCTTTCCAATCCCTCAGAATCAGCTCCCACTGCTGGATTCTCCACGCTGGAATTTCAACAAAACTCCCAGAGCTGCTTTGTTCCAAGAGCAGGTGATTTTTTGGGAAGAGCCAGTTCAGGAGCTCGGTGTATCCCATGGGGTGGCAGGGATCAGAATACTGGCAGGATCAGCCCCATCCCCTCTCCTGTCCCAGAAGGAATTGTGTAATTCCAGGTGCTGACATCATCAGGGAGCTCTGCCCTGTGGCACCCAGGACAAGGCAAATCCCGAGGCACATCCCAAGGCTTTCCCTGCTGTCCCATCCTATCTCAGTCTCTTCCTGCAGCGCTTCCCCATGGGAAGAGCAGCTCTGCCTGTGGGACGGAGTCTCCAGGGTTGGAAAACTCACATTCCCTTCATCCCAAATCTTTTGAGATTCCAAATCATGGATGAGCAGAGCCCAAACTCCATCTCAAGCTGGGCCCTTCCATAAGGATCATTTTCCAGGAGCTTCCCAGGTTTCAGTTTGAAATATCCAGAAATATTCCCCAGCCATGGAATCCCAAGTTTCAGGAATGAATGGATGTGAAGCATTGTTTTTTTAAGGAAAATAATGGAATCCCAGTAGAGTTGAGGACGGAAACATCCAACCATTCCCCCACCACTAAACCACATTTTAAATCCCTGCAGGAACTGAGATACCTGGGCAGCTGTGCCAGGTTTTTCCAACCTTTTCCATGAGGAATTTTTCCTTAAAATCCATGGAAAAGGGAAGGTTGTGCCCCATCCCTCTCTTAGACATGGCCACACCTCCGGCTCTCTCCCATTTCCCCCAGTTTTGCCTACCAAGGATTTATCCCAGAAAAAGAGATTTGTCCCCTTCCCAGCATTCCCATTATCCCAGAATTCCACGGACACCTCGGCAGGCGGGAGCTGCTGGTGGCCGTGTTTGACTGAAATAATTTTATTTGAACACAATTCCCTGTTTCAACATTTTTAAGGAGCAGGGGGTTATTTAAGATGGATTCAGTTTTAATCAGTTTAATGGGATTTTCTGGCTTTTCATGGAAGCGCTTCCAAATGGTCCTGATTAACTTTTCCGAATCAATACGCTTAAGGGCAAAACATACAATTATCCTGGCAAATGAGCTCCTCCGTGGATCCTGCCAGACTCCGCCTTAGATCTGGCCGTGGATTCCCTTCCCCAACTTGTATTCCATGAGAGAAAGGGGCAGCACCCCATGGATCCCTTTCCCAACACATACTCCACGAGGAAAAGGGAGGATTAGCCCGAGTTCCCCTTTCCTAGCTGACATTCCCTAAGGAAAAGGGGCAGCACAGGTGAGGCTCAGACTCTGGATCCCCTTCCCCACATTTCCTGAGGAAAAGGAGCACCACAAGCACTGGAATTCCAGAGGAAGACCTCTGGCTCTTGCCTTGCCTTTCACATCCTGGTTTTTAATTCCAACAAAAATGCCCAAATCCCTGGAAAAGCTGGGTTGGGATCAGCATTGATGCTGGCAGTAGGATAACTTCGAACTACCTCATAGGATCCCATATTCCCATTATCCCAATCCCATTACAGATGTGGGAATGCATCCGGCTTCCATCCATTTGCAGGCCACAGATCACATCCTGCTTCCCATTTATTCCTGCAGGATCCAATATCCCCTGGCTTTTGGCAAGGTGCAGTGTTTTTCCAAACTTCCCGAGGTGCAGAATTCTTTGGGAAATGTCAGAGTTCCTGGCGGATTAAGCGGCAGCCGGAGCAAACAGGAATGACATTATTGTAATTCCTGCTGTGCTGGGCCATTTTCCTGCAATATCACGGCTCTCATCCCAAATCCCGCTCCTTGCATCATCCTTCCCATTCCCTGCTCCCAAGTTTTTATTTATTCATCCCAACATAAAAGCAAAGAGGAAGAAAAGAGAATTTCCTTCCTTTTTCCTTCCTTTTTCCTTCCTTTTTCCTTCCTTTTTCCTTCCTTTTTCCTTCCCTTTTCCTTCCTTTCTTCCTTGCATTTGGGTGAATTCAAACCCCACTGAAATTCCAGGTTTTTAAAATATCTTTTTAGGGAAGCATTCCCAAATTTCCCCAGCAGATCCTGCATTGTTATAAGAATCCACAGCGGCAATTCCCAGCACATTCCCAGCCATGGGATACGAGGATCTGAACATGGAATTGATATCCAGAAGTCAGGCCCCTTGGAAGAGCCAGGATCATCCAATCCCTAAAATCCAGCCCTTCCCACTGCTCCAGGAACAGGGAACATTCTCTACCAGGGAAATATGGATGCGCTGCCTTTTTTAGGGAATTTTGGCTTCTTCCAGCAAGTTCCCGGTTTCCCTTTGGGGTTTATCTCCCTCCTTGTCCCACCAGCTGATCCAATGCCCAAAACCAGCAGCAAATACACCTTTTCCTGGTTTTCCTGTGGGATCAACCAGCTCACAAAGGATTCCACAGGGACGGGATCCATCCCTCACGTTCCCTCTACCCACCTGGATCAGGTCTGGGGCTTGCAGGAACTACATCCCGGGGAATCAATAGCTTGGGAATTGCTGCCCTTCCTGAGCCTCTGGCAGAAGATGAGTGCAGGGATACAGAAGGAAAACACTCCTGGAGCTGAATTCCATGGGCTATCCAAAAGGAGGGTACTTCCTGAGGGACACAGGGATTCTGGGAAGAGATTGGGAATGCTGGGACATTCTCTTGGGAACGCTGCTCCAGCCCAGTTTGCACCAGGGAATTCTTTCCCACCCTGCTGGTGCAGGGGCAGAGCCGAGCAGGAAAAGCCAGATTTAAGGGAAAATTACTCCTGGAAAAGGGGGAAAACCTTGAAAGGAGACAATTAGGAGCTGCTGCCAGGAAAAGGAATCGATTTTCCATGTTTTCCAGCATGTTTTCCAGCTCTTTGCAGATGGGTTTGAGGTGGCCTTGATGCCAGAATTTGGGAAGTAGGGGGTGTGTGTGTGTGTGTGTGTGTATTGGGGGATGATGTGCTTCCTCATGGATGAGCAGCTGGGATTCCCGGGGAAAGCCTCTCCTCCTCTCGGGAGCGATCCAGGCTGTGGGAATAGCTGGAAAAGGGGAGAATCCATGGATTTGAGCATGAAAAGAAATCAATGACTGAATTAAAAGAAGGAACAGCTTCCCAATGAGGGTGTGTCCAAGATTTCCAGGTGTTCCAACCCATTCCAGTGTCCCCATCCCAGCTCTGGGAGCACGGGAAGCCTCCCAGTTCCCTGATTTCCTCCCTCTGGAGCTGCTCCAGCGTTTCTATTTCTGGACTCCGTTCATCCCCAGATGGCTTTCCATAAAAATTCCTGGTGCCTCTGGCCTGGCAGCTAGGAAAGCATCCAGGAGTCCATAGGAAGAGGCAAAGCCTCCGGATTCAGTGCTCCAAAATTATTATGGAATGAGGGAGTGGGGAGGTGATGTCAGCCTGGATTTAAGCTGGATAATGCCTCCCTCTGTCCCAGCTCCCTCCTGCTCTTCCCAAAAATTCACCACAACCACAGAGGGAGAAACTTGGGAATATTCAGGGATTTCTCATGGAGCTGTTGCTGCCTTCCCTCTATTCTATATTCCCGGTTCTTTCCCTTTCCATCAGTTTTGGGATACAGCGCTCCCAGCAAGAACTACACCTTATTCCCAGACCAAATTCCCATGGAGTTTGCTTCCCAGTGCTCCTTTGGTGTTCCCAAGTTGGAAATCCAAGTTCATCCATCGCTGTTGAATCCAGCAGGATGCAGGCAAATTCCAGGTGCCATTCCAATACTAAACCGGGTTTCTCATCCCTCTGAACCTGGGACAATTTTTTCCAGCAGATTTATGGTAAAGAGCCAGAGGGAATTGCCTCATCATCCCCAAATTCCTTGGGAACCAAAGATCCTTGAGGCTGGGATCAGACTGGAGCAGGGACAAAGAAAATTCATAGAATGGGAAGAGCCACTGGAGCTTCCCTGCATTCCTTGGCCACAGCCCCATCCCAAAGCGGGGCTGGATCCAATCCTTGTCCCGCTCCACAATCCTGGGATCCCTGAGCTTTGGGACACCATGGTTGTCCCGCATCCCTGCATCCCGATCCCCCATCCCAGCGGGAATTTTTTGGAGGAGCAGACACAGGAGCATTGAGCAGGCCCTGGAATGTGGCAGTGGCTGCCAGAGCCCAGGAACTCCCGGGAAAAGCGCCAGGCCGGGAATAAGGAACTCCAGTGTGGATCCCAGACTGGATAAACAAGTCCCAGCTCCCACCTGGCATCGGGAATGAGGCCCTGACCTCTGACTCCACTTCCCACCGGGATAATGCCGCCTCCTCTCCCACTGGGAAAGGGAAACGGAGGCTTTTACACTTTCTTCAGGTTTTCCACGGAGAAAACAGCAGGAAAACTCCCTGAGGAGCAGCCATAGATCCATGGAAGTGACATCCAGGATCCAAACACCACCAAAATTTCACGCTTCCCGAATTTTTGGGGGATATTCATTTTATAAAATCCCAAAGTGGATAAATATATATATATATTTCCCTTATCATTCGTCCTGGGATTCTCCCAAGATATTTCTCCAATATATTCATAAACTACACAGGAATTTTTGGGAATTCCTTTACTTCCCCCCAAAATTCTTGATTTTTATTTTTTTTTTTCCCCAGGAGGGAGCAGAAATCTCCAAGTTAAGAGGGGAAAAGCTTGGGAAGCCTCAAGTTTGTTTCCTGCAAGATAAAGTCAGATTTTGGCCAAAAACCAGTTCCCAATCCAGGTTTTACTACAATTCCCAAAAAATTGGGGGTTAAGGAGGAAAAAAAAGTTCAAAATTGGCTTTTCTAGAATTTGGGATGGATCCTATTTCCACGGTTCTTGTTCTTCCTGGGAATGCCTTGGAGATTTTAATCAGCCTTTAAAAATTCCTGAGCAAAAGGATCGAACATTTCCAAGCATCCCAAATCCCAGGATTTGGCGGCTCCCAGGAGAGGGCAGCAAATCTCCACGTTTTGGGCTTTCCTCGGGAAAATCGGGGAGGCGCGGGCCGGTGGGGGGAGGAGGCGGGGAAATTTGGGAGCAGCCCGTGAAAGTGGGACTGGAACACCGTGTCCTTTAGGATCCCTTCCAGATATTCTTGGACTGCGTGGAATTCATGCATTCCGAATTGTTGGAGGCTCGGGGAAGATCCAGGGGGACCTGGGAAAAGGATTCCATAGGGGATTTAGCTGGAAAAGGGGAGCAGGACCCTTCAAATGAGAATTCCTGCAGGAAAATCCCACCCCATTTAGGGGTTCGTTCATTCCCAGCATCCACAGGCTCCTTTCCACTCTTCCTACTTTTCCCAAGTCCTTGGTATGGATTTGGGATCCAGCCCCGGTGAGGGAGCAGGGCAGCGATCCCTGGATAGGGATAATGGGAATAAAGAGGAAAATTAACTGGATTCCAGGATAAGGAGAGATGAACAATTCCCTGGGACACTGGGAAAACCACATTCCACTAAATCTCGGGATGGTTTCCTTGGAATTCCTTCACTTGGAGGCTCCCTATAAACCCCGGGTCTTAAAATCCCAGAATTGCTGATCCCAAGATCCACAGGTTCCTTGGGATGCACTAAGCAAATCTCACTTTTCCCTCAGCATCAGAGCTGGCTCCAAGGTTGGGATCTGAGGCAGATCCCAAGGGTGGGATTGAGGAGAATCCCAGGATTTTTAGGAGCTGGGCTCTTTGCAGATCCCTTCCCACTGGGGATATCCCAGGATTTTATGGATGCTCCTGGAATGGGAAGAAAGCAGAAGCTTCCTAATCAGAGTAACCCTATCCCACAGCGAGGCTCCAGTCACCTGGAATTGTCCCCCTGGAGCCAAGGTTATTCCTGCTCTTCCCAACCCAGAGTTTTCCTTGGAATTCTGGGATCACTGCATGGCTCAAATCCATGGCGGAGTTTCCTCCTTTACAGTAAAGGAGCCTTTAAAGGTTTCCTGTTGCTCCGGGAGGTGAAGGGGGCCCAAGGAATCTGCGGCCACTTCCATTGTTTAATTCCATGTTTTCCGGTTTCCGGCTGCAACGGGAACACCCAGAGCTCCCGGGCTGGCACCCGGGAATTTGCGTGTCAGCACAGCGTGATCCCATTGTCCTTTGTCCCACTGGAACACCCCATGGAATTGGGGGTGGAGACGGGGGTGCCAGCATTCCCTGGATCCTGGGTATTTCCAGCGGGATCTGTGCCAGCTGCACCATTAACCATGGTCATAGATTTAAGCAGCAAGGAGAAAATCCACCTGTTTTCCCAGGATTTCTAAGCCCATTCCCAGGAGTATCATGTGGATGTTTATCCCTATTCCCATCATGACAGTCAGGCCCCAAATGGGCTCATTCAGCCAGCTCCAAATTCCCAAAAATTCCAAATAATGTGATTTTGGGATGACTGAGGCAAGTTCATTCCATCATTGCCCGGCCAGGATTGGCATAAATTGGATAAGGAGCAGCTGAGGGAGAAGGGAATGTTGGAAAAAAGGGGTATCTGGGAGGATCTCATTCCTTAAAACTCCATGACAGGAATTAGGTGGGAATTGGGCTCTGCTCCCAGGGAATAAAAGATGTGGTAAGAGGGAATGGCCTCAGGGGAAGTTTAGGTTGGATATTGGGAAAATTTCTCTCCCAGGGCAGTGGTGGAGTCTTTCTTCCAGAAGGGATTTAAATCCATGTGGATGTGGCACTGGAGGACCTGGATCAGTGCTGGATTAATGTTGGATTCCATTATTTTAGAGGGCTTTTCCAACTTCAATGATTCCTTTATTCCATGACTCTATTACTCTGATTCTACGATTCTGTGACTCCATGATTCCATGATTCCATGACCTGGGCTGAGCTGCTGCCAGGGATTTCTTGGCACAAACATTCCCTGGCTCCCTCTCATCCAAAAAAAAAACCCAAAAAAACACCCAAACCCAGCAACTAAATAAATAAATAAATAAATAGGGGGGGAAAGGATGGAATTTCCTCCCATTTTTACTCCTTGCACCCCCAATTCCAGCACAGACTCCGAAATGGGGTGGAATTCCCGGTGGTTTTGGATGTGGAGCCAGGCCGAGCTGGTCCTCACCTCTCCAAACCCGGAATTCCGGGATGCGGTGCCGCAGGGAAGGGGTTCCAGCTAGAAGGATCCGGGGGCCCTGCAGCGCTGGGAACGAGCGCAGGGAAGGCGGGAATGCGCGACAGGAATGCGGGATGAGGGATGCGTTGCCAAGGCAACCATTCCTTCTTCATCTCCTGCCTCCCCCCAGAGCCGCGGGGGGATGCGAGGGCGGGGTGCGGGATTCGGGATGTGGGATTCGGGATGTGAAATGCGGGGGGGGCGGCGGGGGGGGGGGGGATCGGGCTGCGGATCCCGCCCTCCGCAGCCCGGGAAGGAGCCGCTGGAGCGGGAATGCTCCGATCGGGAGCCGCAGGACAGCGCAGCCCGGCGGGAGGAGGGCGGAGGGCACTGCGCCGTTTTCCAGCGGAAATCCTGGAGCAGAAAGTTGCGCTGCGTTTATTTTTTCATGGAAAGGCGATGCTTGCGCCGTAGGGATGCGGAAGAGGGGGAAGATCCCGCATGTCCATCCCTGCTCTGTCCTTCGCTTTAAAAGGTCCGGATCTTCTCGGTCATCTGATCCAGGTCAAGTAGGACTTTCCGCTGGCGACGGATCCCACCAGAGCATCTTCCCACAGTGGGCTGCTTCCCCCCGGCAGGAAGGCGTGAGGCTCCTTCAGTCCTTGGAATACTGAGAGGTAAAATATTCTCGGCTGGCTTTCTCCTTGGCAGGGCGAATTACATCCTGGTGATTTGCAGGGGCTCCTTAAGGTGGATGGCGTTGATTCCCAGGCCGAGTTGGGACTGATTCCCAGGCCGAGCTGGGATTGAATCCCGGGCCAGGTTGGGATTCCCAGGCCATCCCACCTGGTTTGAGGAGCCCCATGCAGGGTTAATTCCCATCTCACCCCACCCCACAGCCTCTGAGGTCCCAAAAAACCAGGGTGCTCCAGCCTGAGGAATTATGTGGAGGTGTCCAGGCAGGGAGGGGGCTGATGAAGGGGGGTGGTGGATGGAGGTTCCCAGTTCCGGGGGGAACGTGGGCACTGGGATTTCCATTGCCCCGCAGCCCTCACCCCTGTGCCCTGCCTGCAGGTTGACCCCATTGCCGGCGCTCTCCCGTCCATGGATCGCCTCCCGCCATGAGCACGGACCCCGAACAGCTCCTGGCAGCCGGAATTCCCCTCTGGAGCATCTCCAGCTGGGCCGGCTCCGAGCCGCCCCCCAACAGCAGCACGGCAGCGGCGGCGGGAGAGGCCGGCCGGCCGCCGGCGGCCCCAGAGCGGGGCGGGAGCGCGGCGGAGATGGCGGGCACGGTGGTCCTGCAGTGCATCTACGGCCTGGTGTGCCTGCTGGGGCTGCTGGGCAACGCGCTGGTCATCTTCGTCATCCTGCGCTACGCCAAGATGAAGACGGCCACCAACATCTACCTGCTCAACCTGGCCATCGCCGACGAGCTCTTCATGCTCAGCGTGCCCTTCGTGGCCACGGCAGCGGCGCTGCGGCACTGGCCCTTCGGCCGCGCTCTCTGCCGGACCGTGCTGGGCGTGGACGGCCTCAACATGTTCAGCAGCGTCTTCTGCCTCACCGTGCTCAGCCTGGACCGCTACATCGCCGTGGTGCACCCGCTGCGCGCCGCCTCCTACCGCCGCCCGCGCGTCGCCAAGCTGGTCAACGGCGGCGTGTGGCTGCTGGCGCTGCTGGTGGCCTCGCCCATCCCGGTGTTCGCCGGCACGGCGGTCACCCGCGACGGCCGCGCCGTGGCCTGCGACCTGATGTGGCCCAGCCCGGCGTGGGCGGCCGCCTTTGTGGTGTACAGCAGCGCGCTGGGCTTCGTGCTGCCCGTGGCGGCCATGGCGCTGTGCTACCTGCTGCTGGCCGGCAAGATGCGGGCGGTGGCGCAGGGCGTGGGCTGGCAGCAGCGGCGGCGCTCCGAGGGCAAGCTGACGCGCCTGGTGGTCACCGTGGTGGCCATGTTCGTGGTGTGCTGGCTGCCCTTCTACGTGGTGCAGCTGCTGGAGCTGCTGCTGCCCGGCCGCCTGGACGCCAGCGCGCACAACGCCTCGCTGCTGCTCAGCTACTCCAACAGCTGCGCCAACCCCATCCTCTACGGATTGCTCTCCGAGAATTTCCGCAACTCCTTCCACGGCGTGTTGCGCCGCTGCCGCGACGCCGGCCTGTGCTGCTGCCGCGCCGACGACGACGACGCGGGGGACAGCGAGGACGAGGAGGAGCCGCTGGATTACTGCGCCGCGCCCCGCGGGGACACCAAGGGCTGCGTGTGTCCCCCCCTGCCCTGCCAGCAGGACCCCCTGCGCCCCCAGCCCTGCTGCGCGCCCGGGGCCCTCCTCCCCAAAACCACCCCCTTCTAGGGCAGCCCAGAATCTGGGATGAAAGGGGATCCCGTACGGAGAGGGCCCGCGATGCCGGGTCCGATCGCCGGTCGCGCCACGCCGCTCTCCGAAATAAAAAGCCATAAGACTGGCCTGGGATGGAGTGAATTCCATGGACTGAGTGGTTATTGCCGTCATTCCGGCACCCAGGAGCCTTCACCCGGGATGAGGAGGATCCCAAAATGTGATGGCCCTCCTGATTTATAAATAATAAATTCCCAATTCTTCCCAAGAGAGAGGGAGACACCGGGAAAAATCCCAAAGCCTGTCAGCTCTGCTGCATCCACCGCAGAATGAGGTCCCATCATACACGGCTCCCTCCCCAAAATTCCCAGGGTTTCAGCAAACCCAGGACCAAATTTCCCTCCCCTCCCCCGCCCCCACCCAAAAAAAAAAAAACCAAAAAAACCCAAAAAAACCCCACCACAACAACCAGGAGAACCAAATTTTGGTGAGCTTGCAACCCCAGGATGAGGAACAGCACATGGAAGTCCCATGGAATGAGCCACTTCCAGCTTATTTGGGGTTTAACTTTGTCCTTGGAATGATATCGGTATTGTCCATCATTTATGGCTCATTCCTTCCATTTTAATCCCACTGGGGAAGTAACCAGCCACAAACGTTTTCATACCAGGGCTGCCCTGAATGCTCCAGGATTTTCCTAGATTTCTGGAGGAATTTTTGGGAAGGGGAGAAAGAACATTCCCTGAGCAGTTTCTCTAAACCAGACTGGCAAAGCTTTATTGGTGTCCGCACAGGATCTCCACGAGACAATTCCATCACACAGGGTAAAATTCCAATAAATAAATAAGGATTTATAAACGGCCCCCGGGGGGTAGGGGAGGTGGGTGGGGAGAGCCGGGAATTCAGGACTCCAACATCGACTCCAACGTCGTAAGGAAGGAACTTGTGATAAGATAAAACTCTGTGGTGGGAATTCGCGATAAGGGGGGAGGAGGAGGTTTTGGGGGTGTGGTGGCAAAACCTCGCATCCACCCAGGAGCAAGCTGGGGTTTGAGCTGGATAATGAGGAAAGGTCCATGGGAAGCAGATCCTGCAGGTGGGATGATGCTTTTTAGCAAGGTCTTTCCACTCTCAAACTTCATCCTTTCTTTCCCTTCCTTTTCCTTCGATGTTTTCCCGAGTGACACCTTTACATTTTGATATCTCTTTCTGGCTAATCAAATATAAATATGGATAATCACAACAGCTCCCTCCTTCCCACTGCAGCCAAACTGTCCAAAAATAAACCTGGCACATCCAGAGATTTACAGCCCTCACTCCACGTGGTTTCTCTTTAATCCATCCCAAGGGATCCATGGACACGACCCTCAGTTTTCCAGCCTTATCCTTCAGGATAACGACCTTTTATGAAAACTACAATTCCTACAATGCCTCTATTTTGATTTTCCTGGGAATTTGCAGCGGAGGTTTAGCATTCCAGGGGGGAGGCTGCGTGCTGGGAAGTTCATAGGGTGGGAAGGGGGAATGTGGGGAAACAGAACCCCTTGATTCTGATCCCAGGCTTCCACGACTTCTGCCACTCTGTGATAATATTTCACCGGCATAGAGCTGCCAGCTCCCACTCCGATGTTCCCGCTCCAAAGGCAGCCGGAGCAGGACCCTCACTGGCTCCCCAGGGAAGGATGGAGCTGGAAAACCAGATCCTTCTCCAGAATTCCCCCCTCAGTCCATGGCTGGGAATGAGCAACATGCCGGATCCTGCCCCGTGGGAATGTTTTGCCTTGTGTGATTAAGAGTCAGCCCTGCACGCGGGAACAGGGGAACTCCCTGTGGGCAGGAGGGGTCGTAAAAATATCCCAAATCCAACAATTTAAGGTAACAACAGCGGCAAGTCAAGGAAGGAACTGGATGTGACTCTGCAGCACTGCAAACCTTTCCTACAAAACCCACCCCGGCAGCCTTCGTGTCCCTGTTTAACCTCCAAATCCCTCAAAAGAATAATGAGAGTGAATGGGAATCAGGAATTTGAGTCCCACCTTGGTGAAACCGAGCCGGGTCCCTGTTGTTACCAGTGGCTTAAGGTGACAAGTGCCTCCCACAACATCTTTGCTCCTCCTTCCCTCAGCTTAACACAAGCGAACCCCATCCCAAAGAAAAGCAGGAGCCTCCCAGTTCGGGAAAACCATCCAGCCCAGGAGAGGGGGATTTGGGTCGAGGTGTCCTTCCAAAGTCTCCGCCTTGGTCACCCCGTGCTCTCATCCCACGGATTTAGAGTCATGTCCACACGGAGCCGTCTCTCCTGGATTCTTCCTTGCAGTTCTCCCGACCGCCGGCTCGGGGAAAGGAAAGCCGAACGCCAAGGAAGCGGGAAGGCAGCGGGAGCGGAGCAGCCCCTGGGTGTTCTGCTGTCCCCGCTCTCTGGCCCCAGCATTCCAAGATCAGGCTGGGAAGCAGCGAGTATATCTGGGAGCGGGATGATCACAGCTTTTCCCCAATTCTCATTCAAAAATTCCAGCCGGGGGGCACGGGGGCGGGGATAAATGTCACCCCGTTCGGCCTCCCAGTGTCCGTCCTGCCCGCTGTCCCTACAGCTTCTGTGCGGAGGGGACGGGCTGAAGTCCCAGCTCCTTCTCCTGGGGGCCGCTGTACTTGTAGTCCATGGAGCCGTGGGAGCGGCAGCGCTTCCTGGCCAGGTGGAAAAACAGAGCCAGCAGGGCCAGGAGGCTCAGGAGGGCACCGCCGGCGATGGCCACCACCACCCCGGGGTGCAGCCGCTCCTCTTTCGGCGGGGGCCGGCCGGGGACGGGCGTGGTCAGGACGAGCTCGAAATCCCCCGAGATTTCCTCTCCGTCCCCGTCCAGGATGGGGACGCAGTCGACGCCGCGGAGGTGGAAGCCGTGGGGACAGTGGCACTGGAAGCCGCCGGGGGTGTTGGTGCAGTTGAACTCGCAGTGACCGCTGTCGCACTCATCCACGTCCACGCACAGCTCGTCGCCGTCCAGCAGGAATCCCTCGGGACAATCGCAGGCCCCGCCGGCGTCGCACACGGCCGGGCACTCGGTGGCGTTGCAGTACAGGCGGCAGAGGGTGGCATCCAGCGGGTCCACGGCGTAGCCGGGGTGGCAGGCGCAGCGGTAGCCGTCGGGCAGCTCCTCGCAGCGGTGCTGGCACGGCGCCTCCCAGCAGGGCGGCAGGAGCTGGCAGCGCCCGTCCACCATCCTGTAGCCGCTGTGACACCGGCACTCGAAGCCGCCCTTGGTGTTCACGCACTTCTGCTCGCACGGGCCGGGCTCGCTGGCGCAGTCGTCGATGTCCTCGCAGCTGATGCCGTCGGCCGCCAGCCGGTACCCGACGGCGCACATGCACACGAAGGAGCCGCCGGCCACCACGCAGTGATGCTGGCACTGCGCCCCCTCGCAGGGCGAGCGGCACCCGCGCCCGTCCGGGCCCAGCACGGCGCCCTCGGGGCAGGAGCAGCGCGGCCGCCCGCGCTCCTCCCCGCACGTCCCCGCGCAGCCTCCGCCGGCCAGCTCGCAGGCCCACGCTCCCGGGGTGTCGCGGCCCCAGCGCGGCCCCGCGCCGTCCCCATCCTCGCAGCGCAGCTCCAGCCCGAGGTCGGGGACGAACGCCACGCTGCGCGGAGGCAGCGCCAGGAACTCCGCTCCGCGGGCGCCGAAGGGGGTGGCGTAGGCGACGGGGACGCCGCGCGGGGCGGCCAGGCGGGGACAGCTGCCGCCGTAGCTGTACTGGCAGAGGAAGCCGTCGGCCGGCTCCTCGCAGCGCCGCTCCTCCCAGAGCAGCTCCCGGGACACGGTCACGCAGCGCTCGCCGCAACGCTGCCCCGACGGCGCCCAGTTGGTGTAATCGGTGCTGCGGTCGCCGGTGACCCAGCGGAAGCCGCGGAGCCGCCGGCTGGGCTCGGTGCAGGACAAGGAGGGCGACAGCGAGAGCCCGAGCCAGAGCCGCCCCTCGCGCTTCTGCAGCAGCAGCGTGATCGCCTCCTCGGCCACGGTGGAGCGCACGGTCATGAGGTGCCCCCCGCCCCGCTCGCAGCCCTCGCTGGCGCCGGAGAAGGGCCGGGACGCCCAGAACACGGCGAAACACTCGTGCTCCAGGCACTGCGCGCCCGCGGGGGACAGGTCCTGCGGCCGCGCCAGCGCCACCGTCCCGAGCAGCAGCAGCGGCAGCAGCGGCCGCATGGCCCGCGGAGGGGGCGGCCGGCGGCGCCCCGAGCCGAGCATGGGTCGCTCCTCCCGGCCGCCCCTTTTATAGCGGCCCCGGCGAGGGAAGGAAGCGCCCGCGGGACAGGGAGTGACTGCGGCGGTGAATCCCGGCCGGGCGCTGCCCCCGCCTCCGCCCCGCGGCCCCGGGTCCCCTCCCGCATCCTCCCGGCGGCTCCGCCCCGGCGGGGCCCGCCCGGGAGCGCGGGGGGGCCGGCAGAGGCCGGGGCGTCCCGCGGGAGGGATGGGGGAAGCGCCGGGGAAAACAGGGTGAGTCTTGGGGAAAAAGGGGAAGCGGCAGCGGGATTTAGCAGGAGGGGCCCTCGGGGTGGGAGCAGGGCCGGTGGGAATTGTCACCCCGCTGGGATCATCATCCCATCTTCGCCCCGCTGGGATGTCACGCAGTCGCTGCCACACTGCTGGCGCTGCGGAGGTCACAGCTCGAATCCTGTGTCCGACTCTGGATCCAGCATGGAAAGAAGAGAGGTTGGAGCATGTCCAGAGATGGGAATGGAGCCGGGAAGGGGCTGGAGCACCAGGAGGGAGCTGGGAAAGGGGCTCAGCCTGGGGAAAAGGAGGCTCCAGGGGGGACGTTTTCCCTGTCCAAAATCCCTGACAGGAGGGTGGAGCCAGATGGGATCGGGAAGAATGAACGGGATGAAGAGAAACGGTTTAGGTTTGATTTGGGAAAATTTCTTTAATAAATAACTAACATATAAGTATATATTTCCATCTATAGTTATATATAATTTATATAGTTCTAGTATTTGGTATTATTATTGCTATTATTATTAAGCATTATTATGACCCTTTTCCCCATCTCCCCTATTCCCCGTGGACACCTCCAAATGGATAGCCAATTCCATCAGTTTATCCTTGCAGGATCCGTCTGTGCTGCCAGAACAGAGCCAGGAGCAACCTAAAAATGCAACCTAAATATCCCAAGCTTCTCCACTCCACAAAAAGGGGAAGTGAGGCTGCTCTTTCATGGAATTCCAACTGCCTCGGGCACTGCAATTAGCCTTTGGAATAAGCAGCAAATCCCAATTTCCTTGGATCGTGGTAAGGAAGTTTCTTTATTAAACTTTATTAAACTTTGTTTGTCCTTTCTTAAACCCTTGGGCTTTGTTTTGTCCTCTCAAAATCCTCAGTGCTTCCTGTAAATGACATGAGGCTGTGGGGAAAAGGGAAGTAGGTAATAATAATAATAATAATAATAATAATAATAAAACAACTCTTATTTAGTCCCATTGGACATTTCAGATCTGCCACAAAAATGGAAAAGAAATGCCCATGGGATTTAATTCCAGCAGCAGGGATGAACCTCAAGGAGAAAGTGTCTGTGGGGGATCTTCGAACAAAGAATTTATCCAAGCAGGATCATGCCCAGGAATCTCCTGGAGAGCTGGATGACTCTGACCTTTCCTGGCTATAGGAACACCTGTTGTCACCACAATTTTAATTTCATTGTTTCCAGTTCTTCTTCCACTTCTCCTTTTACTTCTGCTTCTTTTTTTTTACGGAGAAAACCGCCAAGCAAAGGGAGAAAACATCCCAGCAAACACAGGAAAAGAAGGAAAACAGAATGTGATGGAGATGGGGAAAAAAAAAAAAAAAAACAATAAATTTCTGCTCCAGATTTTTTTTTTTCAGTAGCTGCAAACCCAGATTAAAAAAAAAAAAAAAAAAAAAAAAAAAAAATTCCTTGTCAAGGTTTTTTCCAGGAAAAAACAGAGCCTTCCCAAACAATGATCCTGCTCCGCTGGCCTTGCCCCACTGACAGTGTTTGTCCCTAAAAGATAATTGGGATGGGGTGGGAGGAACGGGATTAATCACGGTCTCATAATTCCCTTTTATCCCACTGCTCCGCGGGCTGAGTCAGGGTGCCAGCACTGCCCTTCCTGCTGACAGGCTGCTTTTCCTCTTCCCCTGTCCCATTAATCATGTTTTCCCTGCCTTTCCCTTTGGCTCTGACTCATCCTTGCTGTCCCTGTCACCCTGCTTGGAGTGGGCACTTGGAATGCTTGGGCTGACCCCTGGATCCGGGAATTTGTGTCAACAGGGGGGAATTTTTGCCTTCTTCGCAGGGTTTTGGGATGAGGTTGCTCTGTTGGAATGCTGGCAGTTGTCCATGAGAGAATGGAAAGCAATGGAATGTAAAATAATGTGAAATATCATGGGATAATGGGATCTAAAAGGGGTCGATCCTATTATTTGATCCCCCCCAAAAAAACGTCGCACAGAGCGGTGCTGAAATCAATGGGATTGCTCATGGATTTGGGACCTTGGTCATGGGATTAGAGCCTTGGCCATGGAATTGGAACCCTGGTTGTGGGATTGGAACCTTGGTTTGGGATTGGAACCTTGGTTTGGGATTGGAACCTTGGTTGTGGGATTGGGACCTTGGCCATGGAATCGGGACCTTGGCCGTGGAATCAGGACCTTGGCTATGGGATTGAGAATATGGTCATGGGATTGGGGCCTTGCTCATGGCTTTAGGAACTGGTCATGGTCTTAGGACCTTGCCTGTGGGTTGAGGTCTTCCTCGCGGGCTTTCCTCATGGTTTTAGGAATTTGGTCATGGGATTAGGATCTTGCTCACGGACATGGGCCCTTCCTCCTGGGTCTAGGGCCTTGCTTGTGGGTTTTGGACCCCGTTCACGGATTTAGGGCTTTGCTTGTGGCTTTGGGACCTTTTTGATTGGTTTGGGATCTTTTTTTATTGGATTTTGGACCTTCCTTGTGGCCTTGGGATTCAACACCCAAGCACCCAGTGCTCCCACCCCATGGCCTAGGCAGGGATGAAGGGAATGGCCCTTGCCTGGGACCACAAATCCTGGGAAAGGCTGAAATGAGATACACTCCAGGAAAGGACCTGGGATAATGACCCACCTACTGTGGGGAACACAAGGATTAGGAGCACCAGACCATTGATTTTTAGGAATGTCTTTATTAAAACCCACTGCAAACACATTTTGTTTCTTGGTATTTCATCCGTAGAGAGGTGTTGGGATAACTTTATCCTGTAAATCCAAGAATTTCATTCTGGGAAAACAAAACACTCATCCATGACAAAAAAATTCCAAGGAGCAGGAATGAACATCCCGTCTCCTGTGGAAGACAGGGCACCAAATTATCCTGCTCCGATTTGTGGGATTCACCAGTCGCTGGATAACTCCCTAAGGAGGCCGCAAGATGTGACAGGACAAACGAGAGACATGAGGTAGGATCCAGGTGGAATTGCACCAGGAGGGAGGCTGCTACAGCAGGAAATACTCCATTAGGGAGAATCCAGCCTAAACCCTGGCACAAATTTCTGTCTTTCCCTAGATCGACCATCACTCCCCACTGGAATACACAGAGGTTGTAACAGAAATCAGGATTGTGATTTTTTGGGAATAAACAGCACACCTCAGGTTTTTCCCAGCTCTGATTCCACCCTTATCCTTCCTTTTCCTTTTTTATAGCCTTATATTCCATTAAAAAAAACCCAAGGGTGTCACTTCCCACAGATCCCAAGCCAGCATAATTGCATGGGATAATTAATTTCCTTCATTGATCCAGCTATTCCCAAAGCTCTGCTGGCTTGGGATTTGGGAATGTTTGGCAGGATTTCCAAGAATGCTGCTGCTGCATTGCCCCCCTTTCTCCCAACCCAGGCAGAACATGGAAAACATTCCTATCAGCTCTGTTTTCCTGTTTGCAGCTCACAATGGAGCCCCAAGACAAGAAAAAAGCAGGAAAGGGTTTTCCTCGGCACATGGAATGACAGGATGCAGCTCCCTGCCCACTACAAACTCCTTTGTGTTCCATTCCCATTCCTGGAGCAATTCAGCTCCAGGGACAAAATAATTCCAACAGAAACTTCAGGAAGCTGCTGGAACCTTCAGATCTTGTGGCTGATCTTTTCCAGTCCTTCAGAGCGTGGATAAACAGTTGAGGAGGTGCTGATGGATGTGTCCCTTAGGATTTTGGGGAGAACTCCCACTGAAAAGGCTGGAAGAGTCTCAAGGAATTTTGGGAAGTACAACACCCAAAATCTTCCACCTCGACTCATATGTATTACCGTACACTAAAACCCAAAATTCTAAGCTTCTAGAATTCCAACATCGAGCAACTTGGCCCGGAGAGTTTTTGTGGAGTTATGAGTTTTATACAGAATAATCAGCAAATATTCCAATTCCACCGTTTTCCTTACGCAGAGAAAGAGGGAAAACACGCTGAGCTTGGAGTCGGGAAGGATCCTTCCCAAAAAAAATGATCCAACAGGAAAAGCCCAGCCTCCCATGTGGCTGATGGGAAGGAGAGCATTGTTCTCTCTATTTAGAAGTGGGCTTAGGCAGGATACTCTGGAAATGAGGAGGTGGCTATTCCAAACACAGCTTTTCCTACCTTTATGCCATTCCTTGGCTCCATGCTCAACAGTTTTCCCGGGTTTCAGGTGACAGATTTTTAATAAACCCCCAAAATAACCCTTAAACCCCACCCTGGTTGTGCCTGGGAGGCCTGTGCGAGCTCTGCTGAGGCACATCCCAACTTCAAACCCTTTTCCATCCTGATTTCGAACCCTTTTCCAGGAGAACGAGGCAAATCCAAAGCTGGAATGCAGACATGAGCAAGGGCAGCAGTGTACAAGGAGAATTCCAAGTGAGCAGTTTCCCTTTCGGAACACGATCCAATCATTCCGAGTTTGCCTTTTGGAGCAGAGCAGAGGAGACTCCATGCCATCCACCCGATTCCCTCTCCCCTCCCGTTAGCCCTTGGAGCAGCAGGATTGCAAATCCCACTGGAACAGCCAGAAGAGTTTACTTTGGGCACACAGCATTCCCTCCCACCCTTTTGTCGGGATCTTTAACCCCCTCCTACCTGCGCTCCCCGCGGCTCTCGGGCTGCTCGGGCACCCAGCAATAATTATCGGCCGCGTTTTTGGCCGGCGGCTTCTTCCTCTTGGCCGCCCTTTTCCTGCAAGCCACGAGCGCCAGGGCGAACGCCAGCAGGAGCAGGATGGCCACCAGGCTGCCCACGATGTAATAGAGCAGCAGCCGCGGGCCGTCGGCGCCGGGCTCGTCCGAGCCGGCTCCCAATCCCGCGGTGGGCATTCCCAGAGTCCGCGGGATGCTCGTGGTCCATGGGATACGCGTGGTGCGTGGGATGCCGGAGGTCGGGGGGATGCCGGAGCTCCGTGGGATGACGCTGGTGCTCTGTGGGATGACGCCGGAGCTCTGTGGGATGCTGCCGGAGCTCTGTGGGATGCTGGTGGAGTTCTGCGGGATACTGTTTGGGATCGCCTCTCCGGGGCTGCAGCCGCGTCCATCCCCGTCCCGGAGGGAGCCAGGTGGGCACAGGCACTCGTAGCCGCCGAGGAAGTTGCGGCAGGCTCCGGGACACGGATCCCGCAGGCATTCATCCACATCCAGGCAGGAATCTCCTCCCGGCTGCCGCTGGAAGCCGGGCCGGCAGGCGCAGCGGAAGGAGCCGGGAATGTTGATGCAGAGCTGCGGGCACGCGTGGGGCTGGGCACACTCGTCTACGTCGTGGCAGCGGCGGCCAGCGGGCCCCGCGGGGCGGTAGCCGGGCCGGCAGTGGCACTGGAAGCCGCCGGGAACGTTGCGGCACAGGTGCTGGCACGGCCCCGACTCGCACTCATCCACATCCGAGCATCCGCGGCCGTCGGCCGCCAGGGCGTACCCGGGCTCGCAGCCGCACTCGAAGCCGCCGGGCAGCGACCGGCAGGATCCCTGGCAGGGATTGGGATGGCAGGAATCCTCGGGAAGGCAGGAGGCCATGTCGGCGGCCAGCACGTAGCCGGGGTGGCAGGCGCAGCGCGGGGACTCGCCGGGCCCGTCCAGGCAGCGCTGCTGGCAGCCGCCGTTGCGGTGGCCGCAGGTGAGCGGGCACAGGGGACCCGGCGGGTGCCAGGCGAAGCCGCCCCCGGCCAGCGGCCCCTTGCAGACGGCGAAGGCCGGGTCCCGGCCGCCGTCGCACTCCACCTCGGCCAGCGTCCCGAAGGGAGCGGCGTCCAGGCGGGCGCTGCGCACCCCGAACGGGGTTCGGTAGGCGACCGCCCCGCGGCCGGCCAGCGGCAGCGGCCCGCACATTCCCTGGAAGCTGAACTTGCAGAGGAAAGCCGGGAGCGGGGTCCGGCAGGCCCGGTCCGCCCAGCCGCCGGGGCCGTGCGCGCCGGGGGGCTGCAGGGCGACGCAGCGGGCGCTCAGGCAGGTGACCGCGGGCTCGGATGCCCACTCCGAGAAGTCGCCCGGCTCCCCTCCGGCCGCCCAGGAGAAGCCTCGCAGCGGCTCCTGCGGCTGCACGCAGTGGCCCCTGGGCAGCGCCAGCCCCAGCCAGGCCGGGCCGGCCCAGCGGGCCGCGGCCAGCAGCTCCCGCAGCAGCGCGGCCTCGCCCGCGCTGCCCACCGGCGACAGGTTGCCCCCGTTATCCCGGCAGCGCTCCTGGGCGCTTTTCCAGCTGCTCTCGTCCCGGTGCAGGGTGTAGCAGGCGCTGTCGGCGCACAGCACCTCGGCGTCCTCCCCTCCGGAGCGCCCGGCCAGCAGCAGCAGCAGCAGGAGCGGCCGGAGCGTGGCCATCCCGCCGGGCGAATGGACAAATGACCAGCGGAGTCACATCCCGGTGTCCCGCCGAGCTCTCCCGAAACACATCCTGTGCTCCCGGCTTTCCTATTTATCACCGGAGGCCGCGGCTTCCTGTAGCGTGGAGCCTCGCTGGGCTCCCCGGCTTCCCTTTCCCGCCGGCTCCTCGCTCCCATCCCAAAGTTTAGGGGAAAACACGACGCGTTCCTGCCTTTTTTTTTTTTTTTTTTAATTTATTTTAATTTTTTTTTTTTTTTCTTTCCTCCAAGAATTTGATTTATTCCCTCCGGCAGCAGCTGAGTTTTCCAAGCCCTAATACGGGCCGGGAGTTTTCAGGCACGTGTTGCTAAAAGAGGAAGGAAAACATCTCGGCTGAAAAGCCGTGGGATCCGTGGATTTCAGCCTCTAAAAAAGAAGGAATATTCGGCGCGGCCTCTCCCGCGCACGCGCCAAGATTTAAGCACATTTTTCCCTTTCCTTAAATAGATGGAAGAGCCCTGAAATAGGAGCTGGGTCGTGGGAAGGTCCTGGGAATATCAGGATGGAGCCAAGCTCGGCCAGGCTCTGGTGCCATCCCGAGCAGCGCTGTCCTGGCATTCCATGGATGAGATTCCTCACGGAATTCCAGGTTTGGACTGGAAAAACTCGTCCACGAGCAGGGCAGGGACAATTCCACTGGAACGGGTTGTTCCAGACCTTGATGCCGGGATGCTCTGTGGTAACAACTGGACTGGTCCCAGCCGCCTCCCTGCATTCCCAGGAGTTCTCCTGGAGCTTCCCTCTGGCAGCAGCAGATTCAGGATTTAACCTTTTCCTGCTTGGCACAGCCATGGATCCACTGCCCATTCCAGGATTTCTTGGGTTAGGTGGGTTTGGAATTCCTGAAGGAATGGCCGTGACCCAATGAATACCAGGAATATGCTCCTTCACTTCCCTCCTAAAAAAAAAAAAAAAAAGCTGCCAAAAACGCCAATAAAAATTGGATTGTTCCCAGACCTGCTCATGCACAGCATTCCTGGGAAAGCCCTGACTGCTGGGATATCTTCTGCAATCTCCCATCTGAGCGAAGGTTCAGGGATCCACAGCCAACGCTCCCAAACCAGAGCATTGTGGGACAACAACTTCCCAAAAAAAAAAAAAAAAACCCTGGCAGTGAGAAACTCCTCCTGGATGCTGTTTCTAATTGGATTTATTCAGAATCCCAGGAATGGGGGTAATTGTTTTGGACTTGGAATAAGAGAGCTCAGCACAGAAGCAATTCCCTGCTGCCATCCCAGGACATGGCTCTGCTGCTGGAAAAACATGGATCATAGTTTGTCCAACCAGCTGATCCCACAATTTTTCAACCAACTTTTATCCACAACCCAACCTGGCCTTTTTTATCCAACCAAGTTTTCCTAGACAAACACTGGGATTTTTTAACTACAGCTCCTCTGGATATTCCCAAACTGGGCAAAATCCCGAAATATTTAAATATAACTTAAATATTAAAAGTCACTCCAGGATAATCAAGGAATTGGTGGGAATGTTCTTTATTAGGATGTGTAGGATGTTCAATCAGGAATCCTGTCCCAGGGAAGAACTTCTTGTTCAAAACCATGGAATAGTCATGGAATACTTGCAAAAATAAAGCTAAAAGCCTTTTCCAGTGGCTTTATTTAATTTAAAAAGAAAAAAAAAAAAGAAAAAAAAAAAAAAAAAAAGGGATATCCCTGTTTCCAAGTTTTGTGTATAGGAAAGTGGCCTCCCATCACTTTTAGGAAGATCTCCATGTTCCAGGCTTATGTGGGAATATTTTTGGGAATTTTTGGTGCTGCTTTGATTTTTATTGAATGTTCCATGCTCCTTGAATTTTCTTGGATGTTGCCATTGAAAATCCAAGTCCTGGCTCCAAACTTTAAAAGGATTTTCTTTCCCAACACCCCTTGGCTGAACACATCCATAACCTGCTGTTTTCCATAGGAATCCAATCCCAGGGATCTCCTGGAGATAGGAGTTCCTGCCAATGGGAATATCCAATACAATTAATTAAAGCCAATTAAAAAATAAATGGGAATTGCTGAAAATGAAGGAATTGGTTAAAAAGTGTCGCTCTGAGGTTCAAGAAGGAAAAGGGCGTGGAATGTGGGACGTCAGTGGCAGCATATCCCAGGACTGGGATGAGGGACAATGGAGCTGGAGGGGGGGACATTTGTGCAGGAAAAGAATTGGAGGAACTCGGCTCCCTCTGGAGACATCGAAAGGACCTGGAGCCAAGGTTGGGAAGCTCTGGGAAGGCGCTTGGAATGGGGGAGCTCATGTTACATGAAATTTTGGGAATCTGGGCAATGTAGAGGAGCAGGAATTAATGGGAACAGAATTCCAAGCACCAGGAAAAGGAATTGCTTTGTTTAGGTTTTCACATCCCTTCTCCTCTGCTCCGGGGAGATCCCGCCTGGAATTCTGCATCCAGGTCTGGCTCCCAGCACAGGAAGGATGTAGAGCTGTTGGAGCAAATCCAAAGGAGGCACCAGGATAATCAGAGGGATGGAACAGCTCTGCCAGGAGGAAAAACTGGGAGAATTGGGATTGCTCAGCCTGGCAAAGAGAAGCTTCAGGATGATCCAACTGTGGCGTTCCAGGAGCTGAAGGAACCGAGGAAAACGGGGAGAGATTATTCCCCAGGGATGGAGTGATAGGAGAAGGGGAATGGCTTCCCACTGCCAGGGTGCAGGCTTAGATGGAATATTGGGAATAAATCCTTCCCTGGGTGGGTGGGGAGGCCCTGGCACAGATTCCCAGAGAAGCTGTGGCTGCCTGGAAGTGTCCAAGGCCAGCTTGGAGCACCCTGGGATAGTGGGAGTTATCCCTGCCCATGGAATGAGATGAGGAATTAAGATCTCTTCCAACTGAAACCATTCCATGAATTTTTTCATGGAGTGGCTGAATGCCCACCTAGATGGAAATGAGGAAAGGAAGGAGCAGTTCCCATCCCAAATATCCCGTTCCTCCCAGGCATCTCCCTCATTTTCGTGGAAGCAGAGAATTGGTTCCTTGGAGTCCAGATTCCAGGCTGGCATTTTACATCCCTCGCTTTATCTGCTTTTCTTGTCTGTGTTTTTCCAACGTTGGAGCAACTTCCAGGCTGAAGCTGGAGGAGGGGGGATGTTCAAAACAACCTGGAGCGAATCCAGGAATTCCGTATCGCTCCGGATAAAATCCAAGACAAAAATTCCAGGAGCTTCATGGTTCTCTGCCAGGTGGGCGGGAGCTGCTCCAGGTGTTTTGAGCAGTTCCAAGGATTTTGCTGGATGTCAAGTCAGGACACGATCACTGAGTTTTGTCCTGTTTTTTCAGCCCACTTTGTGTTTAGAGCCAAGAATTCCATTTCCATTTCCATTTGGAAATGGTTGCTGGGATTCCAGATAGGAGAAATCCCACTGGCCCCCAGCACATCCATGCTTTGAAATTTCTTTGGGATAGAAGTGGGGAGCTCTTCCCAAACTCTTTCCTCCTGGAAGTGAGGAAAGGACTGGAGCACAGCTGAAATATTAGTCTGGATAGCAGCTGGAAAACTGGGAATCATGGCTCTGGAAGCCTTCCATCCAAGAAGGAAAAGCTCCTCAGATCCCAGTGGGAACAGGACAATCACCCTGGAGAAAATCCTCACTCCATGGGATGTTTTCTTTCTTCCTTTGTTATCCGAGGGATTTTTTTTATTATTCTTGAATTTTTCCATGTGTTCGGAGCCTTGGAACTGCTGACTGGATTGTCCTGGGTGGGAATGTGGGACGGCAACAACCCCTCCTCCAGATGGAGCCAGTTTAGGAAAAACAGGAATTCAATCAGAGGCTTCCACAGGGGTGGAACCCTCCTCCCACTGGGATATTCTCCAGGGGATATTTTTGGGGGAGTTCTGGAATAGCAGGAGGGAAGGTGAAGGAGACGATGGACATTAAATCCCAGCCCAAACTCCCTGCTTTTCATTCCAACAAGAGATTTGGGGATGTTAATGTTGGAATGCCACCAGGACACCTGGAGAGCACACACACAAATAAACTCCAGGATTTCTCCGAACAGTCCATCCCACCCAGAGGGGCTGTGCTGGGATTTGGAGCTCGGAGCAGCTGGAGCAGGGGAAATGCTGCAGCTCTGCAAAATTCCCTCTTATTTGCAAATTTCCTGGTCATCCAGGAACAGCCATCAGGGAATTTAGCAGCTCCTTTTGCTCCTGAGGGAATTCCAACTCACATCTCCAAGCAGGGATTGCCTAAGGAAAGGAATTTCCACCCCAAAATACAAAGATAATGGAGAATTTCCAAAAGATGGGGAATTCCTGTGTGGTTTTTACTGGGATTCATGCATCTGTTCCTTGTGGGAAGCTGGAGGCAAGAGGCATTTTTAGGATAATTGGGAGCTTCTTCTTGCATAAATTAGGATTTTCCACTGGGCATTCCCACTTTTAGCTCGTCCTGTTTGGTGGCAGAAACGGTTTTCCAGATGAAATAATTAAGGAATAAAATAAAAATAAAAATAAAAATAAAAATAAAAATAAAAATAAAAATAAAAATAAAAATACTAACACAAATACTACTACTACTACTAATAATAATAATAATAATAATAATGATGTGTATCCAGAGGCAGATGCTGCCTGAATTAACATGGGATTACCATGAGAAGGAAGCATTCCAAGGCATCCATGAGGAGTTGATTCCTTCTTTTTTCTTCCTCTGGTTCACACTTTTTTCCCCATGGAAAACAGGTTTTCCCTGCCTATAGGAGCTCTGGGGAGAAGAATTCCCAGTTTCTACTTAAAATCAGGATCAGGGGATCCAAGGTGTTCCCTGTATTTCCATGTGGTGCCAGAGGGAGAATCCCAAAAGAAGCAGTTTAAGACCCAGCCTCATGATCCTAGGAATGGGGACAGGGATATCTGGAAAAGGCGCTGGGATCCGGGAAGGAGGATTTGGGGAATCCCATTTTTCTTTGGGATGTTTAGGACATCCCACACATGGATCAAGGAAGATCATAGATCATAGATCCGTATTTTCTTTTCCAGGAGCAGAGGCAGAGAACTGCTGGGCTCTGTTAATAAATATTGATTTCCCCCCTTTGGAGGCCGTTTGCTCATCCCACTGAATTCCCTGTCTGTTTTCCCACCACCCCCCTTCTGTTGGAATTCCAACAATTGTGGCACAATCCATTACTTCCAGTCCTTCCCAAATTCCCGCAAGCAGCAAAAACCAGGGATGGTGTTAAAGCGGAATCTGGGCTCGCTCTGGCTGCTCCAGCTCCACCTTGCGATAAACCAGTCGGGATTTGCTGCCATTCCCAAATGTCATTCCCTGCCGGAGGGGCTGGGAGGGTCGGGACTGACTCAGCCCTGGCACAAGCCCAGAGTTTCCAACACCCCCAGGTGGATTGTTCCCTGTTTTCCCATTTTCCTCACGCTTTTTTTACGCTGTCCCAGTCCAGCTGGGCCGAATCGCTTTTCCCGCTGATGTGCACAACCCCGGGAAGGAGGTGGGTCTGGAATGTGAAGGGAAGGGCAGGGCTGGAAACATTCCCGAGGCTCGGGAAGCGCCGGGTGTTGCCCGGGCAGGGCGGCAACAACTGGAAGGAAAAGCAGGGTGGGATTCTCCAAAGGGATGAGCAGCTCCTCCTCTGCCCAGCTTTCCTGGGATCATGGCAGCGGCGTGGGACGGGCTGGGAGAGAGGGATAAGAGTGAAGACATCCCAAAAAATCAGGGATGTGGCTCCACAAAGGGGGAAATCCAACCTGCAGTGGAAGCAGGATAATGAATTCCTTGTTTTCCAAAGGGGTTGGAATGAGATAGGTTTTAAAGTCATTCCCAATTCAATCCAGCCTGGGATTATTGTTCTCTTGGCCCTGATCTTCCCAGAATCTCCTCCCCACAGATGACCCCGTTTGGAATGTGGGATCCCTTTGCTGGATCATGTCCCAGAACAAATTCCATTATAAAAAGGGAATTATAATTATTGGCATCCACTGGAAAATCCAGAGCCCCTCATGCTGGGATGTGTCCCCTCCATCCCCTCTCCCCATCCAAGGAGAGATCCCAAAATTCAGAAGGGAGAGGATCCAAAAGTTCAAATATTCCTTCGATAAAGAAAAAATTGGCAGGAAAATGGCTCAAAGCACACGAAAACATTGAGGTCATTCCCAGCG
The DNA here is from genome assembly GCF_015227805.2 of Hirundo rustica. Taxonomy (NCBI): domain Eukaryota; kingdom Metazoa; phylum Chordata; class Aves; order Passeriformes; family Hirundinidae; genus Hirundo; species Hirundo rustica. The sequence continues at coordinate 12,200,546 of NC_053452.1, read as the reverse complement.
GGAGCTGATCCCAGCAAAGCCCGGATTGCTCCTGCCGGCAGCGTCACTATTCCTGCTTCCCGCACTGGGCTCTTTTCCAGGTTTTTCAGTTTTATCCCACAAATCTTCCTCCTTGGAGAGGAGGAGGTGGGACAGACTCTGGCATGGTCTTGGATTTGCCCCAGGAGTGGGGCAGCACTCGTGATTCCAGGGATAGGAGGGGAATCCTGAGGGAAAAATCATGAGTTTCCCTTTCTGCTGATGGAGTTTGTGGCTGGGAGGTGAGAAAAATGGGATATTCCCATTGGATTGAAAGGTTATCCAAGCTCGCTTTGTTTCCCCATTGGATGCTGACTTGGTATCTTTTCCAACCAGGAATAGTGTGGGATTCTCAGTTCCATATTTCCCCCGCTTTTCCCCATTCCTTTGCAAACTGAGAAAGAATTTCTGGGATTCCATTACTTTTGGGATGTTCTTCCCCAGGGAATCAGATGCTTTGAATTGGGAGCAATTCCACAGGCAGGGAAGTGGGATTTGGTCATGTATCCATCTTTTTACAAGGAGCTGCTCCAGGTTTTTCCCAGGGAGCTTGGGATGTGTGGGAAACCAGCTGGGAAGTGCTGCTGGAACTTTATTCCCATTAAATCCAGCTGATCCCAGGATCAACAGGGAAATACCCTTAAGGAACATTATTCCATAGAAACCTCATCCCATATCTAAGTATAAACACAAAGCCAAGGGGAGCCGAAGAGAAGTGGGAGCCCATTCCCACTTTTTGATGGATTTATTTTCCAAGGCCCTGGGTTCAGCTGGAAGTCCCACTTAAAGTATGAAAAACTGGGCCTCATTCCTGACATCCTGGATCCAGGAAAGCTCCGTTTCCACTCCAAAAACAGCATCCCAAGCTCAGCACATGTATTGGAATAACCATTCCCTGTTTTTAGCTTGCGTCCCATGGGATTCAGGCCTTGGATGCTGTTGTTTTCCCACTTGGGGTGTGGGATGATGCAGATCCCAGTGCCAGGAATTCTTGGGCATTCCCTGCCCTGCAGAGCCAGGCCCCGCTCTGATCCACTTCCCAAATCCCTAAAAATCCCAGGATCCTTCTTTTCCATCTTCTTGTGTGTTCAGTTTAACCAGATTTAAGTGGAAATAAAATTCCTGTTCCCACCTGGGCCAAAAGAAGGAAATATTCCCCTGGAATTACTGATACTTCGGGGGTTTCCCTTGTTTCCAACCTCTTTGGATGTGGAGAAATCTTTGGAAAACTGCCCCATCCCTGCCCTTGGAGCCCTAAGGCAACTAAAGCTAAAGCTAAAAAATGCTGTTGGCACCGTCCAAAGTCGGAATTTTGGAGGAAAAATTGGGATGGGACTCATGTGGCTCCTGGGACATCTATCCCAGACTTGCTCCTTCCCTTCCAGAAGGGATTCCTTGTGAGAATCCAGAAACAAAGAATTCCAGTGGTTTGAACCCAAACCCTACAAGGTGCTTCCCTAAATCCTGAGCTGGGATCCTTGTTCCATCTACAAGGCTGAGCCTCAGAACCCACCAGGATGTGTGAGCCTGGAATTCCCACGGGAGAATCCCTGTGGCAGGATCAGAAGTGTTCCACCTCCTCCTGGGAGCTGCTGGAATGACAGAATTCCCATTTCACCCTCTTCAAGCCGAGGCAGGTTTGACCTTGGTTCCCACAATTTGTGTGGAACAGATGGATTGAAAATCCATGGAAAACAGGTGACATGGGTTAGTACAGTTTAGTTTTTTAGTCATAGAGGAATGTGGAATGATTTTCCGGGTCAGGACCTGGAAATTGCTTTAGAAAAGACAGGGACCTATCAGAGGGTTAGTTGGAATATTGGCATCTGTTTTAACCACTGAAAATTGTCAGCTGTGACTTTGGGAAGTAGCATATTAAACCCCTTGATTTCCTGCAGGAGGGCCTTTTCCTTTTTTCCTCTGGACACGGAGGGACAGGTAACATGGAGCTGGGCCTGCTGCTCCCCCCTTTTGGGGGGAGCTGGCCTGAGACCTGGCCGGATTCCATCCGCTCCCGGGTGGGGGGCGGTGCGCAGGGGAAGGAGAAGCTGCTGCTTTACAACAACTGCTTTCTCCAAACTTCCCTGGAGCAGGGAGAGATCTCTGCTGGCCCCTGATAAGAGCTGTGGGCACCATTTGGGCTGAGGCCGCCCCGATTTACACCGAGGGGTGGGCTGAGAAGGCATTTATGATCCTGCCTGGGTTTTTTGTGATTCCAGACCGCCCGGGTGCTCTGATCTCTGATGTTTCTGAGTGAGTTCTTCCTCCCTCACCAGCGTGGCCTTGAACATCTAATACCAGAAGAGACTCTGGGCAGATTTAACCCTTTCCTGGCAACATGAAGCTGCCAGAGCTTAGCCCTTCTCTGAGAGAGAAAAGAAAGGAACAGAGTGAACATAAAGAAGAAACAGCATGAAGTCAGTGGAGTGAGAGTGAAAAAGACTGTTGGGACAGAGGGCTGAAGAGTTGGTTGTTCCATTCTTATTGAGTCACGGAAATGAACTCTATATTTAGATGATCCCTTTAAATCATGGGAAAGATATGCATTTGGGGAGAAGATTGTTTAGGTTTGTGTGTGGATTTGAGCAAAGGTGTTTGTGATGGACTAAGTGATATTAATCTCATAGGATGCTTGAACAGAGATAGAGATGAGAAGCCCTCTGCACCAGTGAAGAGGTGAGAAGATATCTCTGTTGCTTGAGATAAAGAATCCTTTGGTTTTGGAGTTACTCATCTTTAAACAGTGACACCCCCGTATGCAAAAGTCTAAGACCCATGACCCATGAGCAGCTTGGGAAACTGCTCCTGGGCGGGTCACAAAGGCAGGTTTCCCCGGCAGCTGTTTTTGTGACAGTTAAACCCACAAGAGAACTGTTCTTAGTTATCAGTGGGATCCATGACTCTAAGAGAGACTCCTCTCCTAGAGAATTGGTGAAAGACTATTGTCAGAGAGTGAAACTGACTGAAAATTACAAGTTTTGTCTCTTTATGTTGTTTTGTAAGAAAGTTACCAGTTTGTAAAAAGAAGGAAGAGTGTTTTTGAAGTTTCATTCTGCTTTATTTTAGGGGTTTTTTTCCCCAACTTCCTTTTCCCATTCTTTTAGTGTGTGTTAATAAAACTATTTGTTCATTTTTAAAGTTAAGCCTGCTTTGTTTTTCTCCTAGTCTCTCTCCCACAGAAAAAGAGTGAGCACTAAACCCAAAATTTAATAAACCTAAAACCACTACAACAGGAGAGAAGAAAAGCCCTGTGCTGTTCCCATTTGTCAGTGCACTGATCCCCTGGTTTGGATTGGGAAAAACACCAAAATCCCTTTTTTTCATGGAAAAGATTCCCAGTCCTGAGCAAAGCCTGGTGGGATTTCCAGAGCAATTCCAAGCTGCTTTTCCTTTTCTGTATTGCTCCAAATTCTCTTCCCTTTGGTTTTGTCTGGTTTAACTCTTTTCCCTCTTCCCCCTCCTATTTATCCAAGGAAATGGGGTTGCTCAGAAATTCAATGGGAGGAAGGCAGGAGCTGCTGTCTCCTCATCCGGAGGCTGCTGGGGGGATCCGGAGATGCTTCCCTATTTTTAATGGGATTGAGGAATAATCTCCCATCAATTCCATTGGAAAACTGATGGAGAGCTTGAAAAATGGGATCCCAAAAGCTGGAGCCAGGACAAACCAGCTGGTAGGGAATTGAGAAGTTTGGGAAAGGGAGAAAACCAAACAAGTTCTACAATTCCTGGGGAAAGTCAAGCAAGGTTTTAATTCCTTCCTTGGGCTCAGGGAAGAAGTAAATCCTGCCCTTTTAGCAGCATTGCCAGGATCTCAGGTTTTCCTGGAACAGGATGGCCTTTGCTCCATGCTGGTGATTTATGTGGGAATCAATCCCTGCTCCTGTCCTCAGGATATTTGGAGTTGCTGAGCCTGGGAGAGAGCTGGGGAGCTGGGAAGTGGATGGGATTCAATCCCAAATGTGCTCCCAATGCCTCTGGTGTTGGGACAGGGCTCAGTGGCCCAGGGAAATGTCCCCAGATCTTCCCAGAATCCCAGACTGGATTCTGGCCAGAGGCCACCACTGCTGGGGCAGGACCTGCAGCTCCCTTTGGATTCACTCCATTATAACAGAGGCTAGATTAATAGAATTTAGGGATCAAATCCCTGCCTTAAACCTGGCTTTAAACCCCATCCCAAAGTTTTCTTGGAGCTGCTTTGGGAAGCCAGGGCACGGCTCCATGGCCAAGGCGAGAGCTCCCAGCCCGTGGTGGAGCGGGACACAGATCCCAGCGGGATTTGTCCGGAAAACTTGGCGCTCCCAATACAATGCCCAATTTCCTGCTGGGAGGGACTCAGCAAGGCAGGAAAACATCAGCACTTTTCCAGAGGCTCCGAGCTCTGCCTCCCTGCTCCCAGCTGCCTTCGGGGCAGGGAGGATCAATCCCATGATTTTTGCTGGAACTGCAATGCCATTAAGAATCCAGCCCATGGATGCACCAAAGCTTTTTTGTAACCTCGGGGATGAGAGCTCCATAAATAAAGCTCAGGATTGTTGGGAATGTGGGCAATAAAGATAAGGGCCGGGAAGGCTGGACAGAGTTTTCTGGCTGGAGAACGTGTCCCAAGGCTGCGCTTTTCCCTCCTTATCACAGCTCTGCAGGAGCCGGGCACTGGATGCCAAGGGATGTGCCAGAGCTGGGATTGCCTCAGCTGGAATTTCCCTGTCTCAGCAAAGCAAAAAAAGGAATACAAAGTGAAAATTCCCTGGCTGCCGGGCAGGGAATCACAGACAGAAGAAAATCTTCCCTTGATTCCAAACCCAGCTCCAAGGTTTTGCGGTTTTTTCACCCCAAAAACAGGGAAGAGAATACTTCCTTAGAGGTTTAAAAGGATTTTTCCCTCTTTTCTAGCATTATTTATTGGTGTTTCCATAGGATCCTCCTCTATGCCATGGCTGTGGGCATCCAATGCTGGATTTGCTTATGGAAAGGGAATGAATGGAGCAAAGGGAATTCTGGGGTTTTGATGCAGCACTGGGTAAATGGAAACAGCCACAAAAAGCATGGATTAGGATCCATTCTCCAACTCCCAAGATGGGATTTCACTGGTTAATTACGGCCACATTCCCATGTTGGAAAGGAATTAGGGATCATGTTCCAGGTGCTCTCTGCCCTGCTGTAATTCCGAGGGTTTTACCTTTCTCAGGAGCTGACCCAGCTCTCCAGGTTATCTATGGCTGCTTCCAGAGCTCCCTGTGGAATTTGGTGAAGGCCAGTGTGGAAATGGGAAGAGCCCTGTGGATAAGCATCTGGATCCTGCCATTGTTATCCCAAAAGGAGCGGCAGGAGAAAGATGGGGAGGAACCAGAGACACTCTGAGAGGGGCTGATGTTTCCAAAGGGATAAAATCCTTGGATTCTTGTCCCTCCTGGCCACCTGCAGGCCTGATCCCAGCTGGAGACAGCTTTCCACTGACCTCACCAGGCAAACATTCCCTTCTCCCTGGTTTTGCAGGGAATGAGACACTGGATACACAGGATTGAAGGAAAAATTCATGGCAAAAAACCAGCAGCCTGTTCCTAAAGGCTGAGCCCATTCCCAAATCCTCCTGGGATTGTTTGAGTGCTCCAGCTGAAATCCAAGCTGGGTCACTTCGACTCCAGGAGGTCTCAGGGGTCCAATTTCTCTTTTTCCCAAGGGATGTGCTGTGTCAAGGCCAAGTTTCCCATTAATTCCTCCCACTGGAGCTGACTTATTTCCCAATTAAACATCCCAAGTTTGGTGTGGTTTTCCCAAAATTCCTTGGAAAAGCTGGAAAAGCCTTATCAGGCAGCTATTGGGATACCTCGACAGGGCAGCTGGAGCTGGATAGAGCCAAAATGATCCCTAGGGAAGTGGGAAGCATGAACTGGAAGTGCGGCAACGTGGAAAATAACAGGAATGCCATTCCCATCCTGCAAAGAAACAGAGGGAAAAATGATGGGATGAATTTGATCCCAAATAAATGTGATTGGTTGGTTTATTGCCGGTATTGCCGCAGTATCCGTGGCTCCTCTTCCCACTATGTTATTCTGGATATGGGAATTCCCAACAGCTAACCAGGATTGTTCCCTTTGAATGACACCCTGGCAGAACGGGAACCAGGCACCATCTCCAGGATTTTTAACAGAAGGAGATGGAAAAGTGCAACCCCTCGTTCAGCCGATGATTTTAGGAATGTGCAGTGCTGGCACCGCCTTTCCTTGGAGCTTTTCCCTGCATGATTTCCCAATCTTTATTTCCAAATCCAAAGCATTCCAGACTGATCTCCTGTGAAATTCAGGCTGTAAATTTCCCTGGCAGTTCTGGCTCCAAGTGGGAACACCGGTGTTGAAACACTCCCACCTGGATTTCAAAAGCCATTCCTTAAAGGTGGAGAATCTACTCTATCCCAGGGTGATCCATCCGGGATCAAACAGCCACGGCTCCAGGGATGAGGAGTGAGTGGTTTGTTTTGGTGGGATCCATTCTCCCCCCTGGAACTGCTCTCCAGGTATTCCAGCTGTTCCCTGGGAACAGCAGCTGCTTGTTCTTCCCACTTCTGTGGGATTTTAGGGATTGTCCTTCCTGCTTCATTCCCTCCTCCTCTGGAAGTCTTGGTTCCAAACCAGGGAGCCCAAACCCCCTGTGGGAACTGGAATGTATCCAGAGCCCCTGGAAAAATCCCAAGTTGTGGTCCCGGCTCTGTTGCCATGGTAAGGAGCTCTTGGATTCCATCAGCACAGCGGGATGGGGTCAGTCGTGGTTTTCCTGTTTGCTCCAGTCGGGATCCCAGCAAGAACAGGGCTCCTCACCATGAGCTCCACATCCTCATCCTGCTTTTCTATCAGGAAACCATTCCAGTCTGTGCTGCTGGACAGGTGGGGTCTGGTGGTCATTCCCTGCCTGGAATGCGCTGGGATGACCAAAGCAGTTTCTTGGGAAAAGGGGATGAGAGGGAGCAGCCTCTTTCCATCAGAGCAAACTCTAGCTCCTGCCAACATTTCACTGGGAACATCTTGAAAGGATTGGAAAAAACCCAGGGAACACGGATCCCCAGGAGGGATCTGCCTGCTCCGTCACGGCGCGTGCGATCTGCCGTCATTGCCGCCCGGATGCGAGTTTGGGATTACTCAGGGGTGAGGTGATGAATCCATGATGTGTCAGCACGGGAGCTCCCAAGCACTGCTGTCCAGCTGGGATGAACTTTAGTTTTCGGAAGCCTGGATAAAGAGGGGTTATCCTGGATCATGTGGAGCTGCCGGGCCTGGAATGAGCAGCCCCTGTGGAAGGAGCAAAGTGTGGGGATCTTTTTGGAATTCTCTTCCCAGCAAAATAACCAAAGTGGCTTTTCCACCTTCATTGGGAATGTTGAGAAGAAGGGAGCGGTGCCAAGGCATCCTCCTGTGGTCCATTCCCAACCGCTCCATGCCAGGGGCAGCTCGTGCACCTTGTCCTTGGAATTCTGGAATTCCAAGCTTATACTTCCTTCCCATCGACTCCTGTTTTCCAGAGGGACAAAACTCCCACCTGATCACTGTGGCTCAGCACACAGTGACCTTGTCCCAGCTCTGGGAAAAAGCAGGAAAGCTAGGATGTTGGCATTCCAGCTGGGAATTCTGGGCCTATAAATGGCTCCCTGCTTCTATCCCAGCTCCAGGTGCATGTCCTGCATTCCCAGCTTCTTGCTCTGGAGAGGAAAGTGTTTGTGGCCTCACACTGATACACTCCTGAACCTTTCCACAGACTGTTTCCTTGGGAAGTTGGAAATGTGCATGCACAGCATCTCCTGGATGAACTGCCCGGGATGTTTAAGGAATTTGGGATAGATTGTCCCTTCCTTTTGGCTTCCTTCCCTTGTCTCTCCCACATTTTTCCCTGACACTTTCGGGCTCCAACCTGTCTTCCTATTTTTATTTTTTCTGAGGATGGGGTTCCATGCCTGGGAGTAGGTAGGGATTAAAACACAGATCCATCTCATTTTGGGATGTTCTTTCAGCTTCCAATGCAAGACTGGGCTTGGCAACCCCACTGCAGCCATCCTGGCGCTCCCAACCGATTTTTGGGATAACCGGAGCCAGGTCTCCAGCTGCTGGAAAACCTCCTGACTCCATGGATCCCTCTGAGCCATAAAAACGGATCCATAAAGTCACCGGCCTTTGGAATGTTGGTAGGTACCCAGTATCTGCTGGTGTGACTCCTGTATGGGAAAATAAAGGAATTGCAGATGGAATTAAGTGCCACATTATGTCCAGCTCCCTGGTTTTTGCGAGTTATAATTCCCTATGAAATGTGTTTTCCCTGAGAAGAAGGTCCCAAGGTTGGATCCATCTCTTTTGGTGCTGGAGTTTGCCTTGCCTGTGGCTATCCCAGAAAATTACTCCTCACTTGGAGCCTTCTCTGTGCTTGCAGCAACATTTTCTTATTTCCCTGCAATCCCAGTTTATAAGGGATAATGAATCCAGATGGGAAAAATCGGAGTGGGATGTTCTGGGATTTGGAACTCCAGCTTCATCCAAAGGGATACTTTATCCACCTTGGCATTCCTTTAGCCCTGGAATTCCTGGCAATCGTTAAATATCCCAGAGTAAAAGCAGATGCTTTAACAAAGAGCTCATAGCTATCCGGCCATTCCCGGCCCCACTGCTCCCTAGGAATATGAATTTTTTAATCCGAGTTGGGAAAACATTCCACTTAAAGATGAGTGGCTGGTCTGGGAACACTTCTGGAGACAGATCTTTGTATATTTGAAGGTGGACACAGTTCAAAAAGCCATTCCTCAAATTAATTGGGATAATTATTGGGATTGTTATTAGGGATAAGCACAAAGCTGGGAAATTAGCTGTGGGAAAACTCAGCAAATCCTTCTCCTCCTCCTCCAGAAATGCCTAATCCACTCTTTTATCCTGAAGTCTGGCATGACCCTGAGCTCCATGTGTGCGTCCAAGCCTCATTCTGCACTTTTAAGCTTTTCTTGGAATTCCAGAGAGATTTTAATTTCTGATGGCTCCAGGTTTGATCATCATTAATATCTGGGAGCGTGATTAATCCCGATGGAGCTGAGGTGGGACGTGGACACAGCTGGAGAAAGGCGCAGCTCTGCCCATTCCCACTTCCCAGTATATCCGAGCACCACCCCACCATTCCCAACAATGTTTCCCTTTGTTTCCTTCCCTTTTTATGGTGGAATTATTTCCCTTCCAAAGGGGATGAGGGCAAGGAGGGCTTGGGGGAAAAGCAAAACTCTGAGAAGAGTCCAAAAATAACCAGTTTGGGAACTTCCAACACGGAGCCTCCCTCCCTGCTCCTCTTCCAACTCTGCTGGGAACAAATGGTGATGGATCAAAAGGGATTAATTGGGATTTTAATGAGCTTGGACATTTGGCTTGCGATGAGCTCCTGATGTTCCATCGGCTTTGCACGGATGGGGATGGATCTTGGCATAGACCTCCAAGCAGGAGAGCTGAAAGAAAAAAAAATGGAATAAGATGAAGGCAGATGGGAATTTCTTCATGGAATGGGGTGTTAGCATTGGAATTGCTCAGGGAAGTTTGGAGTTCCCATCCCTGGAGGAGTCCTGGAGTGGGATGAAAGAAAATTGGAATTTCTTCATGGAATGGGTTGTCAGGCTTTGGAATTTCTCAGGGAGGTCTGGATGACCGTTCCTGGAGGTGTCAAGGAATAAGACATGAAGGAGATGGGAATTTCTTCATGGAATGGGTTGTTCAGGATTGGAACAGCACAGAAAGCTGGAACTCCCACCCCTGGAGGTGTCCAAGGAATACCTGAATGTGGCACTACTGGGCTGGGTGACAGGCTGGAATCAACAATCCCGGAGGTCTTTTCCAACCTCAGTCATTCCTTGGGATTCTGCGGGACTAAAGGAAACCTCCTGAGCTGCAGCTGGGGCTGAGCTTCCCCAGCATGGCCCAGGATGACTCATCCTGAAATTCCCCAAAATATTTTGCCAGGTGTTTGTTTCTCCAGGCAGCTGCTTCTCCTATGTTTAGTCATTCCTGTGCCAAGATTCCACACCCAAACTGGGACTAAAAAGGGCATTTTCTCATCCCTGCAGGAGCACCTGGAGGCAGGAGCACTCTCCCTGAAAACACTCAGGTTCAGGACTCAGATATAAACTGAAATTCCTGTTTTTTCACAAATAATTTGGATTCGCAAACCACAGTGAGCGATCAGCACTAAGGAAAAATAATCACTGAGGGGAAAATATTATTGCTAGAAAGACAGATATTTATATTTAAAAAAAATTAGGATAATTCCAGTGGCTAAAAGTCAAGAGGCTTCTGTAGGAGGACAAGAAGTTTGGGATCTTGGGAGGAAATGCTGCTTTCTGGGGAACAACGGAAAAACACAGCCAGCTGTTGGGAAAATATCACTTAATCTGATGTATTTAGATTTATTTTCTTTATAATTTTCCCTGATGAACAGCTGGGATCAGCTGGAATTTGTCAGGAATCACCTCCATGAAATCATCTGCTCTTTAAATCAGAGTCTTGGGACATTGGGAGCATAAATTTGGCAAGAATTCTCTCTTTTCTTGCCATTAGGAATAACTTTGGGGGTTGTTTTGCTGGATTTCTTCTGGCTGGGAGCAAGGTGCTAATCTGAATTTATTCCCTGGGATCCTTTGCATTCTGTATGGCTTTATCATGGAATATTGAGTTGGAAGGGACCCTGTGGAGAAGAGGGGGAAAAAATAGGGATCTTTCCCCCCCACCTCCTTTTGCTAATGGAATATTTGTTTTATATTGAACTGTAACTAAACAGGAGGCAGCTCCTTTCCAAGCGGGAAAAGTACTAACATCCTGTCCTTTAGCCGGAGACTAAACATAATCCACCTGTTTTCCAGATCCCAGATGGAGAAATGGGATCTTTAGAATATTCTATAATGCCCAGATTCAACTATTTCAAACTCAACCAGAACTCAACTATTAAAAAAAAACAATTAAAACCATTTCAATTTGGGCTTGACTTGGAGTGTTAAGGAGTTAAAAACACATGGAGCAGACCTTCAACATCCATGGAATGTGATGGAAAATCCTTTGCTTCCAGAGGCAACTTCTGGGTTTGATGCACAGGGTTTAGCAGGGGTTAAAATATTTGGGAGAAGAAGGAGAAGAAGTTTGCAAAGCGCCTAGAGCTTAAAGATGTGTGATAAACAAGCAAATGAGCTGTGCTGAGGATTTATTTCATGCCAGAAGGAAAACATCATAGATACACTCCCAGAATTTGGATTTCCATCGCCCTAACACATCACTTGTCAGGAGTGTGGGGTCAGGATTGCAGGGAATTAACCCCAAAGCAGCCCTACTCCCTCTTCCCCGAAAGTTGTGGGAATACATCCTGTCGCCAACACTGCCACACAGGAATGAGCTCCCCGGAAAAATGAGAGGGAACATCCGGAATTCACAGCTCAGAGCCAAAACCCTGGGCGCCTTCATGCCTGGGGTGGTGCTGAGCTGCCTCCGAGCTCGTTCCGAAGAAACCTTCCCAAAGCTGGGGTCTTGACCTTGGTGGGAGCCCTTCCAGTGACTCCTGGATGTGTCCTCACATCAGGAACATGGGGTTGGCATCCAAAGTGTTGGCTCCATAACCCCAGGGAACACAGAGGGGTGAAAAGGGCTTTTAATTGATTTGTTATTTAATTTTTATTTAATTATATTTAATTTATTTATTGCCTTGACCTGTAAAAGTCACTGGTTTTCCAGCACTCCAAGGATTCAGCCTGGAGAAGAGAAGCTTTGGGATGACCCAAATGTGGCATTCCAGGACCCGAAGGAGCTACAGGAAACGTGGAGAGAGATTATTTCCATGGGCCTGGAATGATGGGACAAGAGGGAATGGTTTCCCACTGCCAGAGGGCAGGGATATATGGGAAGATATTCTTCTCTGTGAGGGTGGGGAGGCCCTGGAACAGGTTTCCCGGAGAAGCTGTGCCTGCTCCATCCCTGGAAATTTCCAAGGCCAGGCTGAAGCACCCTAGGATAGTGGAAGATGTCCCATGGCAGAGGGTGGGACCGGATCACCTTTGAGGTCCCTTCCAACACAAACCAATCCATGATCTTGGAATTTGATGGTTGAACTCGGTGATCTTAAAGGTCTTCTCCTATTCCCTCTTGGTTTGCTCTGGTGTCCAGGTTTTTCCCACCAGAACCTTGGTGGGAATTAAACTTTGCTGTTTTTAGGATTCTAAAATCACCTTTTTCAGACAAAGCACACATGGGCTTCCCTCAATTCCCGTGTTTTTCAAGTGGCACCAGGATCTTGGGAGCATTCTGCCAGGTTATACAGAACTCCTGCTCCTTGAGACATAACATGAGGGGGAGAATCCGTGGGATGTGTGATTTGTAGCATGGTCCCATGCCAGAATTTTTTATGAAGAACAGGACAAGAGGCTAAGCAGTGCCCAGTGCTGACACATGGAGCAAGGGCTACTCTGTGCTTTCCATCAGGATTTTCTCTGGAACTGGCATTTTTAGCCCATGCTGAAAACCCTGTCCCTGTTTCGGGCATAATCCAGAGGTTTGCTTGGCTCCTGAGAAAAAGTTTTTGGAAGCTCCCTTTGCAGTGCCATGGTTGATGTCCATGGTCAGATTCCTCCGGATTAAAGGGATGAGCAGGGCCACAGTCTGGGCTGCTCTTTCCAAAGTCTGCAGCATCCTCTGGTGGAGCTGTAAGGAAGGGATATCCATTCAGGGAAAACACACAAGGACGTTTCCTTGGGGGGCTCCAAAATGTCACCCAGCTTTGCTGGGAAGAGCCAAAATCACCAACACCCCAGCACCGCTTCCCACTGTGCTCCCGGGGGAAAGGAACCTGGGATTTGGGGACATTTCCATCCTTTGCTTTGCTGGAAATGTCCTGATTGACCTTGAGCCACAAACGCCGGATGGATCAGGAGCAGAACCTGACTGGCAGAGCTGACTCCAAATTTTCCCCCTTTTTCCTGATTTTAGTCACCATGATCCAAGCCCAAGGTATTTCTCCACTCCCGGCCAAGGGAAGTGCTCAGATAAAATCTGAGTTCCCAGGCTCCAATTCTTTCCTGGATTTTGTTGTTTTGGCTTGACAGGTTGTTTTATTTCACCATCCCAGCACCTGGAATGCTTCACCCACCATGGGACACCCGGGATTGGCATCTCCCACAGCTGCCTCCCACATGTTTCATCCCTCCTGATGAAATTCCAAGATTAAGGATTGGGAAAGAGCAGTCATGATGCTCTTCGTTCTCTCCCCCCACGGGAGAGACATGGAGAATTCCATGGGCTCTAGGGAGCCCCTGAAGTGCATCCGAGCACCCAGAACATTTGGGGAATCAAGTGAATCTCCTGAGAAACAAAACTGGTGGCAAAGAGCAGAGCGAAATCCAGCCTTGGGAAAATCCTTCCTGGGATGGACACATGGATACAGCCCAGCACTGTATCCAGAAATTCCCTCCATCCTTGTGGAATCCAGACTAAATTGGCCGGGAGCCTCCCAAATCCTCCGGGTGAGAGCTGCTGAGTATGCCAGTTTTCTGATAAAGGAAAAGCAAACAACATTCCCTTGTGTGAAGATACAGGAACATTATCCTGACATTTTCAACATGGATCACTCATACTGCTGCTCATTCTTCTTGCTCCAAGAGCTGCGTCTGGACAATAGAAACATTCCCTGGCTACAAACAAAATAATTAGGATTGAAAACGTGGGTAACACAGACGTCTGCCTTTCCTAATTTATTTTTTTATGAAGGAGTTTATTTTACATTTCCTCAGGGAATTACAGTCATCCAACATTTTCCCAAGCTGTTAAAATGTGAAGATTTTAAAACCTGAACTTAAGTGGGAAAAAAAACAACAAAGACAAAAACAAAAACAACAACAACAAATACACACACACACAAAAAAAACTTCAAAGGAAGAATTTATCTTGGAAAAAATTGGAAGTGCTTGGCCACCCGCTTTTAAATGATTTTGTGTGTTAAAAGACAGGAATATAGGATCACCGGTGGGAAGAAACAGGGAGACCCTGTGCTTCTAATCCCAGATTAAGCCCACCAAATTTCAGAGCTTTATGCTGGCTTGTATAAACACCTCTCTTAGCTCTGGCACTGATCTCCCAGTATCCACGGTGGATATCCCAGTATCCACGCTGGGAGAGCCTGAGGAGATGCCCCAGCAAACCGCGGGGTTTTTAAAGCACCTGAGGACGTGCTGATATCAACCGAGGTAATTTAACCTGATAAAACCCGGCTTTTTAAAAGCGCCAAAACAAATTGTTTCCAAAATGTGTCGTTTTGGGAGCGTTATGGCGGTTTTTGTGTGTGTGTGGGGGTGGGTTTTTTTGTTTGTTTTGTTTTGTTTTTTTGCGGTTTCGCGTCGTTTGAAGGCGGGGATTGGGGATTTAAAGGTTTGGGGCTGTTTTGTGTTTTTTATTTTCCCGTGCTGCGGGAACGCCCTGCCCACACTCAAAATGGCGGCGGCGCTGAGGCGCTGAGGCCGCGGCCGCCATGGCGCTGTCGGGCGGGAGCGGGCGGAGGCGGCGGGGTGAGCACGGCCCGGGGCCGGGAGGGACCCTCGGGATGGAGCCCGGGAGCGCCGGGAATCAACCCCGGGAGCGGCGGGAGCGATCCCGGCCGCTCCTGCCCGGCGGGAGGCGATTCACGGCTGCTGCTACCTGCGGGAGCGCGCAGGGGAGCACCCCTCGTGTCCCGGCGCGCTGAGCCTCCGGTTTGTGCCAAGGGCTGGGATAAACATTCCGTATCTCCGCTTTCCTTGCAGCGCTTCCCAGACACCTGCGCAGAGATACCAACTTTGTGGCTGCTCTCAAGCGCCAGAAGATGACGCCGGCTGTGCCAGTGGCGCAAGGAGCAACACGGCGCGGCGACATTCCCGGAGGATGGTGAACGCTCGTGCTGTGCCAGCCTTGAATTCCTCGGGGGAGGAGCCTTTGCTGGGTTGTCCCGAAGGTAATGTGGTTAGGGAGAAATTCAAGTGCTTTGTGTTTAAAAAAAACCAGACAAACCCAAACTTTAGAAATTTGTCCAGCAGTTTTCTGGAGGGAGAATGGAAATTCTCTGGAGCGTAAGCGGAGATTTTTCCGGAGCACAAATTGAGATTTTTCCTGAAGGATAAATGATACCCTCCGGGATTTTCCTGGAGGATAAATGGAGATTGGGGGGAGGTAAATGAAGATTGATTCTGCATGATGAATAGGGATGCTCTGGAGCATAAATGGAGATTTTAATGTGGATAAAATAAAAATTTTTCCAGCAGGTAAATGGAGATTCTAAAAATGCACAAATATAAATATTTTCTAGGCGATTCAGGCTACTGTTGGGCTTTATTTTTTAAAGGAGTTGTACCAATTCCGGTTCCAATTCCTCATCAGGAACTCCACAATTGAATTGAAAGATGGTTTGGGTTTTGCATCACTTCTGATGCAATTAAAGTGTCTTTGCATATAATCTCTTGGATTAATTATGCTTTCTGCAAATCTTGTGCATGTGTGCACATTTTTAAATTGCCACAGAAAAAGCTGGAAAGAAGTTACAAACAAACCCATAAAATGGTGAGGAAATGGGGTTTTTGTTTAAATCCTTGGAGCGAGTGTTTTGGAGACTTAAGGATTTGGCAGCACTTTGGAAAACTAAAGATCAGCTTCCAAATGGGAACAGAAAATACAAATCTCAGGTTTTTTTCTGACGGAAAAAAAATGGTGGGAACTGATGGATTTGTGGAAGGATTCTTCAGTTGCTGGTGTGGTTTAATCAAGAAGCAGCTGAACTCAGAGGTGATCTTGGAACTTATCTCTCCCATCGGGCTCTGTGTCAGATCCAGGTTTTAGAGGAGCTCCCATGGGAGCACGGATTGGGATCTTATCGCAGATGGGAACCTCGCAAAGGAGCAGCAGGAAATTAGCACGTGCTGCTCTCATTGATTTCTCTAAGCACTGCACACAAACCAGGATTTCCTGCTGGAAAACTTGGAGGCAGCAGATGGGCTGGAAGCTCCTGTGGATTTTGGAGCTGAACCTCTGGATCTGCACTGCTTCCAGTGGGAATATCTGGCAGGTGTTGGGTTGGGAATGTTGCAGAGATCCCTGATAGCTGTGGGAATTACCTAGTAGGAATCGGGATGTGAGCAATCTTTTTCCAGTAGAATACAGGCAATGCTCTTGTGCCCACATTCCCTCAACTTCCTGCTGCTGGGAGATGGTTTAGTTCAGGTGGTGGTGATCCATCAAAGCTTAGAGGCCTCTTCCAACCTCAGTGGTTCTACAATTCCACCTGTGCAGGGTGAACAAGGAATTAGGGCATGGAATGCCACTGGACTTTCTCTGCCATACTTGAATGGAAAGACAGGAAAAATCATTCCAACGTTTTTCTGTTTCTTCTGCCAGGATGGAGAGGAAGAAAATCCTCATGAAGTCCAAGGTTGCTGCTCCCAACCTCCTGAGGGCTCTGCATTCCCTATACCGGCTCGGGCACCTCTGCGATGTGACGGTTCTCACCCAACACCTGGGAATTCAGGAGGCATTCTTGGCTCACAAAGCTGTCCTGGCAGCTTCCAGCAACTACTTCAAGGGGCTTTTCCTGCACCAGGAGATGGTGGACACGCAGAGGTGCACGGTGACTCTGCAGGACATCTACACCGAGGAGTTCACCTCCTTCTTGGAGTTCGTGTACACAGCAGAGGTGGAGATCGAGGCGGGAAAACTCCAGCGGATGAAGGAAATAGCAGAAAGGCTGGAATGCAAGGATTTGCTTGACATCTGTGAAGAAGTGAAGGCAGAGGGCAGGAAGGGCTTGGATTTGAGCCTCCACCTGAAAGGGCAGAGGGGTGAAAACAGGGCATCACAGTGGCCCTGCATCCAGCAAGAGGAGAACCCCAGGAACTCTTCCCAGATCGTGACAATTCCCATGCAGAGGAAACTCTGGGATAGGCAGAAACATAAGGAGCTGCTGCCGAGCTATGAGCTCATTGGAGGCCAAGCAGGAGGCCTGGAGCAGGAGGCCACAGCTTTTCCAGCCCCAGAATCCAGGCCGGCAAAGCTGCCCAAGTGCAACAAGACACATTCCCCAACCAGGGTGGGTGTGGATATCACCAGCCTGGAAAGCGGGGATGGCCATGTCCTCCACAGGGGGCAGGATCGGAAGCGGGAATCCCAGGGGTGTCCCTGCTGTGACAAGGCCATCAGCTCCAGGTGCGGCCTGGCCGGGCACATCCGGGCACACACCGGGGACGGGCCCTACCGGTGCCAGCGCTGCCCCGCCAGCTTCACCCACAGGGCTGCCTACAGCTCCCACCTCAGGTACGGCACTCCTGGGAACGCCCTTCCTCGGCATTCTGGGATAAATCATTCCTGGAGTCCTCCCTGCCAGAGTTCCAGAATTTCTTGGATCTGACTCAAAGCGTATTGAAATCGGGATTTTTCTCTTGGCCTCGCAGTGCAGATGACTGGATTGAGGTCTCTCAGATGGGGAATTTAGGGAATTTCACATTGGATTAAGGGGGACTTGTGCAACCAGATTTGTTTGGCATGCTCAGATTTGGTGCTTTAAATAGGAATTTTATGTCTCTATCTGGACATTTAATCTCTATTTCCTCTGGTTCAAATCTGTAATTTCATGGCCTGGGAGGAAAAGTCCGTCCTGCATTCCAGATCAGGTGAAAAAATACAGGTCTTAATGAACCGAGGCATTTTAATTGTCTTTAATTATCTAGTCCAACTCTTCCCAAACTCTCCGTATTTGCAGGCTTTCCAAACACGCTGGGAATTTCTTAAATGGGGCAAGGAACAATTCAAAAGAAAGGACTCTTTCCCCAAGGCCTGAGTTGAAACAGTTAAACAAATAATGAGTTTCAATTAAACTTATTGAAGTTGTGCTCCATTTTTAACAGGAAAATCCATGAGTCTGGGCAAGAGAGGAAACTTCTGCCTGTCTATTGGATGGTGGTTCCATCTACACACGACCCAAACCCCACAGGCTGCGACAAAGATCCTGACACAGAGACTTGGGATGGAACACCAGGAACCTCAGGGTGTGAGGAAGATCCTGGGAATTCATCCGCTGAAGCAGAAAGGAGCAAGGAGCAAGAGGAATCCCAGGAAGCTGAAGGAGGGAATGAAGATGAAGGTGGAATGAGTGTGAAGGGCGAGGAGCGGGGCGGCTATGACATGGGATACTCGGAAGTTGAAGGAAGTAGGGACAACGAAGAATGTTCTGAGGAGGAGGATGAAGCCTCAGCAGAGAAGGACAGCAAAGATCCCGAACCAGGGTTTAAACTAAAGAAGGCCAGTAAAAGAGTGGCCAACAAGAAGTCCATCTATGTGATCCACTGCGACAAGTGCCAGGAGCAGTTTGTTTCCCGGAAAAGATACGTGGATCACTGCCGGGACGTGCACCAGAGCCTGCCCGGCAAGGCGTACCGGTGCGAGGTGTGCAGCAAGGCCTTCGCCAGCCACGCCAGCTGGAAGGAGCACCGTGCCTGCGTGCACAGCGAGGAGAGGAGGTTCTCCTGCAGCCTCTGCCAGGCCACCTTCAAGAGGAAGCGGGATGTGAGGACTCATTCCGTGCGGAAGCACGAGGGCAGGGCCAAGCGGCCGCTGTGCTCCGTGTGCGGCAAGATCCTGAGCTCCCACACGGCGCTGGTGTTCCACATGCGGACGCACACCGGCGAGAAGCCCCATGAGTGCAGCGTGTGTCACTCCAGGTTTGCTCAGCCTTCCCAGCTCAAGATCCATACCAGGTCAGATCCCAGCCGTGCCCATTCCTTGCCCCTTAGAACAGGAACACGATGATATTGGGTTCAGTGGGATCCATGATTAATTCTCTTACGCAAAGGCTTTGGTTCCATGTTGCATTTCCCATGGTCGGGATTTCGACATGGATACCCTGTCCAAACTTGCAAGGAATATTTGTCATTTGGGGAACGGCTCTAAAATCCCACGATGGCCCTCTGTGATGAAGAGTGAGTCAGGGGTCCTGGATAAATGGATCCTGAGCTGTGCTTGCTCCTGAAGCAAGAAATTGCCACGGGATTTCATCTTTATGTGCAACTCCAAGTCCACACTGCTCATCTGGAGCTTGACGGGATGAGTTGCTCCCTGGTGGTGTCTGTGTGGACGTGTCCTCTCCCAGAAGAGGGTGAATCATCCCATGGAATTTCCCATCTTTCTCCAGAGCAAGACTGATGATAATCCTTTGTCCTGACAGATCAAAATTAGGAATGATTTTGGACATTATCCTGTTTGGGTTGGAATAAGTTAAGACCAAACATTAGGCTCAGATTTTTCTGATTCTCTATCATTTTCCCTTCTTTGTCCTTTCCCATACTCTGAGCTGTCTGGGAAAAAAAGGTGGATTTTTAGGGCCTGAAAGTGAGGAAAAGGTAAATTTTAAATGGGAGTTGTACTCCTGGAGTGTAATGCCTGTACCTGGAAACACTCCGTCTTCTGAGGGAGCAGAATTTCCTTTTCTCAATACAGTTAAAACGCAAACATCATTTCAAATCCAGTATTTTAGGGATCAAGACCTAACGAATTACTGATCATAGGGTGCTCTGTCCCCATTAGATCCCACACCGGGGAGAAGCCCTACATCTGTGAAGACTGTGGCGCTTCCTTTGCCGACAAAGGAAAACTCACTGGCCACAAAAGGACACACACAGGTGGGAATTAAATATTCCAGGTGCTTTTCCCATCCCTTTCCTGTTTTATTGCTGAGATATGAAATAAGTGCCCCTTTTTTTTGTAACTCACAGGAGAGTATTCAAGTACCAGGAAGGAATTCATAGGGATAGAAGGACTTTTAGCCTGGAGAAAAGGAGGCTCTGGAGGGACTTTGTTGTTGCTTTCCACAATTCCCTGACAGGAGCCAGGGGAAATTTGGGCTCTGCTCCCAAGGAACAATTGATAGGATGAGAGGAATGTCCTCATGTGGTGCCAGGGGAGGTTCAGGTTGGATATCAGGAAGAATTCCTTCATGAAATGGGATGGAGTCCCCATGCCTGGATGCGCTCAGGGGACAACTGGAAGTGGGGGATTGGGCACAGGTTAAACTTGATGACCCTGGAGGTATTTTCCAGCCTGGGTTCTGTGATTTGCAGACCAACTGTGAAGGACAAAATTCGTCTGGGAGAATTCCCAATGTCCAGTTTCTCTTCCCTCAGGAGAGCGGCTCTTCAGGTGTGACGTGTGCGGGAAGCACTTTGCCACCAACGAGTACCTGAAGTGCCACAAGCGCTGTCACCTGGGAGCCAAACCCTACAGGTGTGAGGTTTGTGGGAAAACCTTCGGACTCAGAGCCTCCCTGGCCCAGCACAGCAACGTCCATGCAGGTAATTCCAAGGCTGGGAAAAGGAATGGTGGCTTTGTGGTACTTCCTAGTGTGGATGGGGACATTTCATCCCATTGCTGAATTAGGGGGTCCCAGAATCACTGAGGTTGGAAAAGAGCTCCAAGCTCATCAAGTCCAAGTTGTGCCCAATCCCCATCTTGTCACCAGCCCAGAGCACTGAGTATGACATCCAGGCATTCCTTGGACACCTCCAGGGATGGGAATTCTGATGGGAAGCAGGTCTCGTCCTGACCCTGGTTCACAGGAGTGTTGTGTGGTATCCTAAAAAACTGAGGCCTGGATTGTGCAGCTGAAGGAATTTGGAGTAGAGGACAGCTGTAGCCTTGGCAAGTATTGGGAAATATTTATGGAATGGTGGGCTTGGAAGGGACCTTAGGGATCATCTCATTCCACCCCCTGCCACGGACGCCTTCCACTCTCCCAGGTTGCTCCAAGCCCCGTCTAGCCTTGGACACTTCCAGGGAAGGGGCCAAAGTGCCCGCTGTTCTCTCCCAAGTGCTCCTAACCCTGTGTCTGCTGGGATTGTTATTCCCAGAGACCCGTCCCTATTTCTGTGAGCAGTGTGGGAAGGCCTTCACACAGCAGGGAGCTCTGCGGCGGCACCAGCGCATCCACACCGGGGAGAAGCCCTACAAGTGCCGGGCCTGCGAGAGGACCTTCACCGACATGTCCACCCTGCGCCGACACGTGGCGGTAGGACATCCCGCGGGATCTTCCCGGTCCTCAGTGCCACCTGCAGGGTGCCAGTGTCACCCTGGCAGCGGGAATTTCCAGCCCTCGGGAGGGGCTGTGTTAGGGATGAGTTTCAGGGCAGGGTGGTGAGCTACCATCTTAAAATCTGTTCCTGAATTTTGTGGGATTTTCCTGCATGGGCACGGCAGCTCCCACTGCTGGCTGCCAGTGCAGTCGTCTCCCAGTCTTAGGGGAAGAGTCACCATCCCTGGAAGGGACTGGATACAGCACTCCCTGATGATCACCATCTCCGCGATCTTTTCCTAAAAGATTTCCATGAAAGTGTTTGAGGAAGGACTCGGGATTTTTAGATTCTTTTATGGATTAACTGTGGAGTCTCCAATGCTTTAACCTTCATTCCAGCCCCGTAACACGATGGTTTATCCAACCTCGTGCTGCACACGAATAGGAATTCACACATTCCCAGTGTTCCACTGGAAAACACTGAGCTCGGCTCTTCCCAGTGACCTCCGGGTCCTGGAAGTGACAGCGAAGACGGAACAGGAGGTTCCCTTCCAACTCCAAGTCAATATTTTGCCTGTGTGCTGAAATTCCAGCTGATTTTGGAAGCATTCCATGGCAGCAGAGCCAGAAATTCAGCATGGAGTTGGCAGAAGAGCCTTGTTTGTGTTCGAGTTGAGACTTGGAGAGCAACAGCGTGAAGTTATCCCAAAATTGTTGGATTTAGCTCTGGATGAAGTTAAATATTTGTCAGTTAAAAATCAGATCTAATTGTTTTACTGTCTCCCACTCCCTTTTTTTTCCTAGATCCATGACCGGAATGCTCACTGGAGAAGCTTCTTGATCGACCTCACACACAAAAAAGACCATAATTGGTCCAAAATAGAGACTTTAGCGGAAGCGCACCCGGGAGGAGATCCCATGCCGGAAATTTGGTCGGTTGACCACAGGAAACTTTATAAACCAGAAAGTGCTAAAGCAGCAGCACACGTGACACCTGGGGTTGGGGACACCGGGGACACTGAGCCCTCCCTTTTGTACTTGCAAAGTCAGTTTTAGCCCCAAAAATGGGCGGTTTGAGGCAGAACGGTGGGAATTTCCTTTAGAATGCAGGGAAACATTCCCAGTGGTCACTGCAGCTGCCTGAGAAGGTGCATTACAGGCGGTAAAGAGGTAATTCCTCATAAGGGTATTTACTCCACTGAAATGTTTGCAGCTGTCCAGAGGTTTTTTGTTGTTTTTTTTTTCCCCAAAGCTGTGGCAGCATCCCACTGGGAATGTGCAGGGCAGGGTGTGGGTTCATAAAAAAACACAGCGCAGTGCCGCAGCTGTAAATCACCAGTTCCTCGTTTAATAAAGCTCTCAGTGGTGTCGAGGCCGTTCGTCGTTCATTCGCACGGATTTCCCTGGGGAAGACGCCGGGATTTGGGAACGCCAAAGCCGGGGGCGGGCTAGGCCGCGTTGCCTAGCAACGCCCTCTGTGCCTGGTGACGTAACTTCCGGCGCGCCGCCACCTCGGCCGGGGTCGTGGCGCGTCAGCGCTTCCGGCCGCGCCCGGGGCTGAGCGGGAGCAGCCGCCGGGAACGGGCTGGGAACAAACCGGGAGCGGGCTGGGAACGGGCCGGGAGCCGTGTGAGTGCGGGAGTCATGGCGGGCTGGCCCCGCCCGCCTTCTTTTGCTCCCCTCTTCCTCCCTTACTCCCCTTCCCTCCTCTTTTTGCCCCTTTTTCCCCACCTCTTTCCCCCCTGCCCCTCCTTGTTTCCCCCCTTTCCTCTCCCTTTTTTACCCCCCGTCTTTTCCCCCACCTCAGCATTCCCATGTGATCCGGGGTCCTTTGCAAATGGGATTGGAAGTGGGCACAGTAGGGTTCTCCATGACTTCAGCAGCAGCCGCCTGGGAATCCTCTCCCCATTCCCCTCTGTGCTGGAGCTTTTTGCCTCTTTCCAGCCAGTTTTGCCTCTGGAAGGGGAGGTATTCCTGGGAAACGGACAGTGCTCAAATGGGAATTAGAAGGTTAGTTGTGAAATAACACAAGGAGTAGTTAAAAATAATTTTATTGGGGTAAAAAAGTGGCCACCGATTGTTTATAAAGCATTGGGTGAGACTTCACTCAGTTCCCAGGACATGGAAGGATTTTCCTCAGATTCCAGGAAGAACAGGGTTAGACTCAACAGATTCCTCAGAGCACCTTTAAATCTGTAGAAATATGGTTTGTTCTGGGGTCAGACATTTGAGAAAACACCCCAAAAATCGGCTCTTTTACAATCTTTGGAGCAGTTTCAGACATTCCCAGGAAATAGGGCCCAGTGGAAGGCTGGAAATGGGCTTTCAAAATGTGCAGGCTGTGCACTGTGAGTGAATTTTGAGGAATTCCCATCATTTTTGAGACTTCTGGCGTGTAAATACCATTATCTGTCACATAAGAGCTTGGAATTTTTTGTGGAAAGCATTTTCAGGCAGTTTTTTAGGATTGCAGTTAACTTCTGCTTAATCTTGCCTTCCTTTTATTGCCTGGTGAGGCCAGGAATCATTCCTTAATTCCAGGTGCCTTCACTTTGATCCAGCTCTATCCCAGCTTCTGTCAGCGCAGAGGGTTTAATGGAAAATTAGGGATGGGATTTAAGCTCAGATTCACTCACTCCATAGTTTTGTTATGGAGTTGGAGATTGACCCAAGGCTGGATTAAATGATCTCGGAGCTTTCTCCAACCCCAGCGATTCCATGAAGCTCAAACCCCGGCCGCCGCAAACCTGCGGAATTCCGCTGCCTGACGCGGGGTCTCGTTAGCAGGGAGAAGAAAGATGGAAAGCAATCCCGTTCTGCTGGAATCCAAGTCCTCCCCCATCAACCTGCTGAACGAGATGCAGCAGCTGCGGCTGCTGGGCCACTTGTGCGACGTCACGGTCAGCGTGGAGTACCAGGGCGTCCGCGCCGAGTTCCCGGCGCACAAGGCTGTGCTGGCCGCCACCAGCAAGTTCTTCAAGGAGGTTTTCCTCAACGAGAAACCCGTGGATGGCCCCCGGAGCAACGTGTTCCTCAACGAGGTGCAGGTGGCGGATTTCGCCTCCTTCCTGGAGTTCGTGTACACGGCGCGCGTGGAGGTGGAGGAGGACAGGGTGCAGCGCATGCTAGAGATTGCTGAGAAGCTCAAGTGCCTGGATCTCTCTGAGACCTGCTTCCAGCTGAAGAAGCAGATGCTGGAATCCGTGCTGCTGGAGCTGCAGAACTTCTCGGAATCGCAGAATTCTGAGGAGGAAAGCCCCGCCCGCCCGAGCGCCGTGGCCCCGGCAGAGGCCGAGCAGGAGCCTCCGGACTCTTCCGTAGCCGCACCTGGCTGCGGAGCATCTCCCGAGGGGCTGGCTGCCAAATCCAAGGAGAAGATGGACAAAAAGAAGGAGGCGCCGAAGGCTCCTTACGCCAAGATCCGCAGGGCGAGCGGGCGGCTGGCTGGCAGGAAGGTGTTCGTGGAGATCCCGAAGAAGAAATACACCCGGAGGCTGCGGGAGCAGCAGCGGAACGCTGAGGAGGAAAAGCGGCCCGAGGGCGAGGAGGGAGAGCGGGAGCAGGAGGAGAACTCCGGCAAACCCGAGGGGCCCTCCCCGGAAAACCTCCCCAGAGGCGAGGAGGACAAGAAGAAGCGCGGCGGCGCCTTCAAGTGCGGCACGTGCCAGAAGGAGTTCCTGTACGAGAAGAGCTTCCTGAAGCACATCCAGCAGAGCCACGGGATCGCCTCGGCGCTGGAGTTCCGCTGCGAGACGTGCGCGCAGACCTTCGCCAACCGCTGCAACCTGCGCAGCCACCAGCGGCACGTGCACAGCAGCGAGCGCCGCTTCCCCTGCGAGCTGTGCGCCAAGCGCTTCAAGAGGAAGAAGGACGTCAAGAGGCACGTCCTGCAGGTGCACGAGGGCGGGGGGGAGCGCCACCAGTGCCACCAGTGCGGCAAGGGGCTTAGCTCCAGGACGGCCCTGCGGCTCCACGAGAGGACGCACACGGGACACAAGCCCTACGGCTGCCCCGAGTGCGAGGCCAAGTTCTCCCAGCCCTCGGCGCTGAAAACACACATGAGGTAGGAGCAGCTTCCCCTGGACTCGGGGTGCAGCCCCCAGGGCCTCCCGAATCCCTGTTTTCTCTTCGTGCGGCGGTTCAGCCCTCGGGGCCTCCCGAATCCCTGTTTTCTCCTCGTATCCCGCGTGGGCCGGGCCCGTGCTGCGGAGAAATCCAGGTGGGATTCCTCCAGCACGTCCTTAGACTCAATACACAGACAAGCGTGGAAATATTTGGGAGGAATTTGGCAGGGTTTTCAATGGGAAAACGCCGGATTTGGGGGCGAAGCAGGGAAAACAATGGATCTGGGAACAGGAGGAGGTGGCGCATCACCGATGTCACCCACGCGGAGCTGATCCAGCACCTGCTGCGTTTTGTCTGTTCCAGGGCATTTTTATCGGGCAAAAAAATCGTCTCTGAGGGGTTTTAACCTGGTTTTGTCAGTATTTTATCTACCTCGGGACATTTTGATAAGGGAAAAATCATCCATCCCTGAGGGGTTTCGACCTGATTCATCAATTTATCTTTCCGAGGGCATTTTTATCAGGGTAGAAGTAGACTCCGAAGGGTTTAACCTGATTTTATCCCTTTTTTGATCCGTCTCAAGGCAGAACCCTTTTCATGAGGGCAAAAATCATCTCTGAGTGAGTTAACCTGATTTTATCAGTTATTTTATCCGTCCCAGGGCATTTTTATCTGGGTAAAAATCATTTCTGAGGGACTTCAACCTGATTTTATCAGTTACTTCATGTGTCTCAGGGCAGACATTTTGATCAGGGCAAAAAATCCTCTCTGTGGGCCTGAGCCTGATTTTTATCAGTTTTATTTTTCTGAAGGTGTTTTTATCAGGGCAGAAATCAACTCTGAGGGGCTTGAACCTGATTTTATCAGTCATTTTACCTTGCCTCATGACAGAGACAGTTTTGTCAGAGTGAAAAAATCTCTGAGGGTTTCAACCTGATTTTATCAGTCATTTTATCTGTTTTGGGCCAGAGACATTTTTATGAGGGAAAAAATCCTCTCTGAGGGGTTCAACCTGATTTTTTTTTGTTTTTTTGGTTTTTTTTTGTTCCCGGAGTCCTTTCAGGAATTTTGGACCCTGGAAACTCAACACTGCCTTAATTTGGGTGTGGTGGCAGCTGGTGGTGGGAATTTCTCATCCTTTGGGACATATTTTGCCACAGGGATGTGTCTCTCCAGGAAAAGCAGCCATCCCAACCCCCTGAGATGCTTTCCCTCCCATCCCAAAGCATTGGGCACCACAACCTGGAAAGAATTTTCTAAATTTGGCTGCGTTTCACCTTGAAAAATTCGGTTTTACCATAACATTTTTGGATGTGGGCATTGATCCAGCAGTAAGGATCAATGGGAATGAGGGAAAGCCTCATCCTGGAGTTTGAACATTCCTTTTTCCTTGCAGGATCCACACAGGGGAGAAGCCGTTTGTGTGTGATGAGTGTGGGGCCCGCTTCACCCAGAACCACATGCTCATCTACCACAGGCGCTGCCACACAGGTGAGGCTGGAAAACTGGGAAAATCCAATCCCAGACATTCCAGGGAAACTGTTGCCTTCAGAAAATGTTGCTTTTTACCTGTAGTTCTATGGATAAAACGAGATATTGTCGTCTCTCAGGTGGGACTTGCCTGAAAAAGGATACCCCAAGGATATGCCATGATTTTAAGCTGAGGGAGGGTTGATTTAAATTGGATTTTGGGAAGAAATTCCTCCCTGTGAGAGTAGTGAGGCCCTGGAACAGTCTTCCCAAAGAAGCTGTGGGTTCCCCATCCCGGGAATTGTTCCAGGCCAGGTTGGGAGTGGCTTGGAGCAACCTGGGATAGGGGAAGGTGTCCCTGCCACGAGATGGTTTGGAACTGGGTGAACGTTAAAGGTCCCCACAGTGAGGACGTGTTCCGGAATTTCTGTGGGCTATTTAAGAGCATTCCCAAAGCTTTGCTGGTTTCATCCTCCTTCTCCCCGTTTTTTTAGGGGAAAGGCCTTTCATGTGTGAAACCTGTGGGAAGAGCTTTGCCTCCAAGGAATACTTGAAACACCACAACCGGATCCACACAGGATCCAAGCCCTTCAAGTGTGAGGTTTGCTTCCGGACCTTTGCCCAGCGGAATTCCCTGTACCAGCACATCAAAGTCCACACAGGTAGGACGTGCCCCTTTTCTTGGATACACACACCCCTCACCACTGCAATCTTCCAGCAATGAATTCCCAGCCAGGTTTTTCCCCTCGTGCACTGATTGATGTGTCGTGTTCTCCCCTTCTCCCAGTAGTCCTGAGTGACAGCAGTTCCCTGGAATGCTTCTGCAGGCTGTGGAGATACCTTAATAACCTGCCAGGAGCATTGGTGATAGAGAGCTCTGGTTTAGCTCCAAAGGTTTATCCATGGAAGGAGGAAAATGGGATCTGTTCCCAAAAAGGGAGTTGGTGGTGTGTTTGGAGCTGGGATCCTGGGGCTGGGAGCAGCTCAGGGGTTCTTAATCAGAGAAGAGTGAGTAAGAGGAGGGAATACTTGGATTCTGGGCAGGACTTGAGTCTCTAATGGAAAATCCATGTAAAAATGCAGTGGCAGCACAGCTTTACAGGGCTGGGAGGAACCTGGAGCTGCCTCCAGATGGGTCGCAGTGTGCCAACATTTGTACCACCAGGATGTTTTCCCTGATCATTCCCTGCCGGCCAGGGCTTGCTGGGCGTTTCGGAGGCCCAGCAGCTCTGCTCTGCCCGCGTTCCCAGCCTGTCTCCCATGCCGCATTCCCAGGGGAGCGGCCGTACTGCTGTGACCAGTGTGGGAAGCAGTTCACGCAGCTGAACGCGCTGCAGCGGCACCACCGCATCCACACGGGCGAGAAGCCCTTCATGTGCAATGCCTGCGGCAGGACCTTCACCGACAAATCCACGCTGCGCCGGCACACCTCGGTACGATCCCGCGATCCCCGCGCGCCGGGAGCGCCTTCCCGTGTTCCGGGGGTGGCAGCTCAGCGCTGGCAGGCTTCCTCGGAGCCACATTCTGTGGATTGACGGGTCAAGCCCACAGCAGACTTCCAGTTCAGCCTGATGGAAGCTTGGGTTGGCTGGGATGTTGGGAAGGAATTCTTCCCTGGGAGGTTGGGAAGGCCCTGGCACAGTTTTCCCTGAGAACCTGTGGGTGCTGCATTCCTGGAATTGTTCAAAACCAAGCTGCATGGGACTTGGAGCAACCTGAGGTAGGGGAAGGTGACCCTATCCATGGCAGGGGGTGGGACTGGATCATCTTTACGGCCCCTTCCAACCCAAACCATTCCGTGACTCCAAAACAAAAACTTTCTCTGCCGACATCAGATACAAGCTTGATCCCAACTTTTTGTCATCCCATATCCAACCTTCTCTCTCCTGGTTATTCCTTTGCAGATCCATGATAAAAACACCCCCTGGAAGTCCTTCCTCGTCATCGTGGAAGGAGCCGCGAAGAATGGCGAGGGGCACAAAACAGAGCTTCCCGACGAGGAATATGAGGTGTCCCCCAAAATCCCGGAAAAGCTGCTCTCCTTCCCAGAGAACAGCCCCTACCAGAACCTGGCAGCAGTGCCGGGAAGCGGGAATTCCAGCACAGACTGTAAGGCCTCCAGAGCACAGGAATCCCTGCTGGGAGAACTTACCGTGCTCCACACGCAGACGGACTCTGGGCAGCCCCAGCTCCATGCCCTGGTGAACATGGAATAATTCGGGATTGCCTCCCGCTCTTAGGCTGCACCCCTTGTACAGTCCTTGGCCTGGGGGAGGTGGGTGGTGGGAAGCTGGGAAGGAGTGGATTTCCAGCTTTCCTCTGGAAATCCCTTCCTCAGCTCCATCTCCTGATGGTCAGGCAGGATGGCACCACACCAGGGAATTTGTGGGAGTTGATTCTCTGGGAATTCAGGGGGTGGCTCAGGTACCTTGGTGGTACAGGTTTGTTTTGCAGGGAATTCAATGCCACATGGACAATCAGGGGAACCGATGATGCTCCATGACATTTGCTACGTGTTCCCCAGTGGAATTTCATCCAGGAAAAGTCTGGCTAAATTTGCTTTTCAGGAAATGTTGGTTTCTCTCTGCTTTTGCCAAAGATCCCAAAGAGTGGGAGCAGCTTTGGAGTTTCATTCCAGGAGTTTCGTGTCCCTGCACAGCAAAAAGGGGCAGGTGGGCAGCCAAATGCTACTTACCTTGGTTTTACAATTCCATGGAAACTGGAGCAGCCTGGCACTTGGATCCTGTCAGTTCTCACCTTCCAGCTCCTCCAGCTCCCATGAAATTGGGCACTTAGGAGACCAGAATATCTCCTACAATAAAGTCTGGGAAAAGGAGCTGTGCTGGAAAAGTTTCACTTCAGAGGCTTTTCCTGCTCCATTTTAGTGGAATAGTATTTGGGGAATTTCCCCTGGGCAGGGAAGGAGCCTTGGAGTGTTGTCCAGCTGGGCTGACACCTGTTTTTTCGGAACCGCAACAACCCACTGCTATGGTTTAATGCTTCAAGCCTCGGGATGGGCTTCCCAGTGTAAAAACCCACAGCTTTTCCCATTCCTTCTCCCATTTCTTTGCCTGCTCCTGTAGTATTCCCCCAGCAGTTCCTCAGCTGAAGCTGTGAGCAGAACTTTGGGAAAGGTAAGCACAATCCAGCCTGGCGAGATCCAGCAATAAAGACACCCCCTTCCCTGCTCCCCCCCAGCCTGTGGCACAGAGCTATTTTTTGGGATAAAGGGATGGTGGCATTCTCATGGAATTCTAAGCTAGAAAAAAGGGATTTTTTTGTACCAGAGGACATTTCTAAGAGGTTATATTTGAGATATTTATTCCTGCTGGAGCTCAGTTATTCCCAATGTAAGGAAAGGGGTTGTAGATATATTTAAAGGCTGAGCACTTGGATCTGGAGCCGGGGAATGTTTTATACTCTGGGAATATGCAGAAGTGAGTTACTTGTTTGAGCTGTTCCTATTAAACTGTGGAATATGTAGACCTCCCAGTGACTCAGTCGTATCCAGTGGGACACTCTGGGATATTGACAGGCTTGGAAAGTTTACCTGGAGAAAGTTCCTTGGAAACCTCAGAAGGGGCCTACAAGGAAAAGTGGGAGGGATTATTCACCAGGAAATGACAGGACAAGAGGGAGGGAATGGCTTCCCAGTGACAGAGGGGGAATTCAGGAGGGATGTTGTGAAGGCATTCTTCCCTGTGAGGGTAGGGATGCCCTGAAAGTTTTCCCAGAGAAACTGGCTGCCCCATCCCTGGAAGTGTTCAAGGGGCTTGGAGAAAGCCAGGACAGTGGAAGGTGTCCCTGGAACAGGATGAGCTATAAGGTCCCTTCCCACCCAAACCATTCCATGATTCCAAACAGGAACTGAAGGAATCACACCCCCTCCCAGCCTCCATCATCCCACCACACTCCAGCCTCTTGAGTTTTCTGGAAGAACCACTTCTCCCTCCTTCCATCCATGATTTTCACTTTATTCATGTACGGAGTCACACCAAAGATGATATTCTTGCTAAGGCCATTTCCTTAAATAAGTTTTCCAAGTAGAGAGTGATGGAAGTGGGGCAGGAATACAGCGGGAGTGGTGGAATTGTCATCTGGGAACCGTCACAATTCACCATGGATACAGCGGAGGACATGCTGGAGCTACTCACACACAACTACCAGGTGTAGGGATGGAGTAACAGCCCTCCTGCTCCTCCTGTCCTACAACACCGACACAGGGAATGGCAACAGGACTGAAAAAAACACCAGGAAAAGTGGAGCCTCCCAAGCTGCGCTTCCCCTCATCCCGGCTCCCACAGTGCTGGATGCCAGACAAAGCCATTCCTAAGGGTGGGAACGGATGAAATCCGTGCGCTTCCAAGCCTGGAGCTGGGAGATCCACACCCCCCCCGCCTCCCAAGCCCAGGCTTTTCCATCTGTTTGGGATGAGCACAAGGACCTGTGGGAAATAAAGAGATCAGGAAGGGCGGGAAAACACCAAACCAAGGAGAATTCGGCATGGATCAGGATTTTTGGTTTTCAGAACTTTAGAGGCCAAGGAATGAGCCAAGCTCTAGCCAAAGCCCAACATTCCGACCTGACTTTTTCCAGAGAAAAGAGGGGCTGGGGCTGCCTGGAGCCTCCAGAGCAGCCCTTAACGACTTCACTCTTCCCAAAGAGTGACAAATTGCACAAGCTCCCGATGCCTCTGACACATCCCTGAAAAACCAGGCAGCTTAATCTTCTCTCCTTAACCACACATCCATCAATTCCCGCAGGAATTTTTCAACTTCTCCCAAGCAAACTGTGCACCCCTGCCACCCGAATTCCAACGAGGCTCCCGTGGGATCAACACCCGCGTGCAGCCGAGGGGTCGGAATTTAGGGATCGTGCCCAGCACACGCGGAGGGCGAGGTACAAAAATAGATCCTTCCTCGGGTGGAGTTACTTGGGAAGTGGAGGGATGGGATGCACCATGACTTTGAAGTGGAAAATCAATCCAAGAAAGATGGAAACCAACCAGGACCTAGGGCTGACACCTATCCCGGCGCTCCTGGAATGCCTTTGGCAGGGTGGGGGTGTGCGGGACATTCCCAGTTCCCAAAGCCTGTGGCTGGCACCACTTCCAGACCCCCAAATCCAAGCGTATCCAACACTTGCGAACGGGAAAATGGGAACACAATGGGCTGGAAGCACTTATTGGTACTGTGCTGGCCTGGATGGAATATTTACATGCTGGAATCAACGGAACAGCGGGAAAACCGGGAGCTGCAAGTGCAGGCACCAGGATGAGCGGGACCAAACCCGAGGAGGAGGAGGAATTCCGCTCCAAGGGCTTCTCCTGCCTCGCATCCGTCTGGAGCGTCACCACAGAGCGGGGGCTAAAGAAACACAGTGAGCCATGGGAGTGGGAAGCGACGAAAGAAAGCGCAGGATTGGGTCGGGAATTCCCGAAAAGTCCTCAGCTGGAGGCAGGAAAGGCCCGCGGGCATCACTTGAGGTCGCCGTCGCCCTCGCCCTGGATGGTTTTCTTGATGCGCAGCAGCATCGTGGTGAGCCACTGATCCAGCCGCGAGATGGAGTCGAATTCCTTCACCTGGCACCGGGAAAAACGTGGATCAGGGAGCGGGCGGGAAAGGGAACACGGCGGGGATGGGAGGGGAGAGTGGCAGACATGGGCTCCTCCTTGGAATAAAGGGGAGGGAAAGAGGAGAGAAAAGGGAGGGAGGGAATGCAAAGAAGGAGAATAAAGAAAAAAGGAAGGGAAAATGCGGAAAGGGAGGGGGAAAAAAAGGGGAAAGGGGAAAAAACAGGAAACAGGCAAAGGGGAACAAAAGCAAAACTAGGGGAAGGGGGAAAAAAAGGAAGGGTTGAAAAGGGGAAGAGAGGAAAAAGGGGACGAAGAGAAAAAAAGAGAGGAAAGAGAAAAGAAGAGGGGAAAGGGAAAGAACCAAGGGGAAAGGGTGGGGGGAAACAAGGGGGAGAAAACTGAGCAGAAAGGGAGAAAACAAGGGGAAAAAGGGGGGGAACAAGGGAAAGGAAAAAAAAGAGAAAGGAAAAAAGAGAAGGGGAAAAGGAAATGAAAAAGCGGAGGAAGGAAAAAAGGGGGAAAGGGGGGTAGAAAGGAAGAGGGGAAAGAAAGGGGGGAGAGGAAAAAGGGGGTGAAAAGGAGGAAGGGTGAAAAAAAAGGGGGAAGTGTGGGTGAAATAAGGGAGAGCAGAGGAGGAAAAGGGAAAGGCACAGGGCCACAGTCCAGAGAAGAGTCTCTCCAAATGCACCCTGAGCACTTTAATCTCCTGTCAAACACCAAAGGAGCAGAATAAACCCAGGCAGGATCTGAACTCTCCACGAAAACCCAGGAATGTTAAAAGAGGAAGCTGGGACCTTGCTGGAGCAGCTCTGTCCCCGGCCCTTCCCTGCAGGTTCCCAAATACTGAACAGGGCACAGGCACCCCAAAGAAGAGAAGGAAGAAGCAGCATTCCCAAGTGAACCCATGAGTACTCACTGCCTCGGTGTAGGCCTCGCTGTTCTGCTCCTCATGAGCTTCCAGCAGTTTCTGGGAAAACACCAGGAAAAATTAGGAAATGCTCTGTTCCTGCATATTCCCTCTCTGGCATCTCATCCCAAGGAACAGAGACCCATGGAAAGCACCCACCATAAAGAGGGGTCTGGGCCAAACCCAGGGAAAAGTGAGGCTGATGTCCTCTAAAATGCTGGGATAAAGGAGAAAACCCCTGGAAAAGTGCGAAAGCCCCCCGGTTACTCACTTTCAATAGCTTGCATTCCCGGGAATCTGTGAAAGCTGGGAACATTTCTTCGTATTTCTCCAGTGCAAGCTGGAAGAGAGAAATCCCTTCACACACCATTCTCATTTTTTTCCCCAAGATTCAAACTTCCCATCCTCAAAATTGGGAAAGGATCCAACAGGAAACCAAAGTGGCAGTGGCACATCAACAATTCCAGCCACTACTGAGGAGGGATCAGGGATTTTGGGATAATAGCTGTGAGCCCACCAAGCTTCTCCCAGACGGCCGAGGCTGGTGAAGTGGGATTGGGAATTCCGGGATAACTGACCTTGGCATTCAGCTCATCCACGATGAAGTGGCACAGGGCAGCTTTGAAGAAATATTCCTTGGCGCTGTACTTGAGCAAAGGGTTATCCATTGTGTTTGTTCCCACCTGGATAAAAAAAAAAACCCAACATGGAAAAAGGGGCAGGAAAGGAAAGCCTGGATTAAACCAATTCAAATTCCACCCTGAACCACAGGGCTGGAAATAAACGGCATGGAAAAAATGCCAAAAAGCTGTTGGGAAGCAGGGAGGTTTTAAACTCATCCTAAGGGAAGTCATATCCCACCAGGCTGATCCCTGGTTGATGAGGAAATGGAAAAACAAATCCATTTGGGAAAAAGCTGCTCCAGGATTAACCCACTGGAATCACCAAGCAGCAATGCCTGTATTCGCAGGTAAATACCAACAAAAGGCAGAGCTGATAAATCCAGGAGGGAATTTTCTGCCAAAGGGAGTTGTAAATACATTCAAAGGGGAATTTTTATGCACTTCTCCCAACCTTCTCCTGGAAGCACTGAAAATCATGGATGTGGCACTTGGGGACACTTGGCCATACAGGGGAAACAGTGGGACCCTGACATCAGAGAGCTTTTCCAAACTAAACAATTCCCTGATTCTGGCAGTTCTGCCAACCACCCGAGCCCTCTTCCTTGGGAAGAGGTGCTGTTCCCATGGGATTTGGCTCCTGACCTGCTCGTAGATCTCGATGGCTTTCTGGTACTGCTCCAGCTGCGCCGCGTAGGCCGCCACCTTCAGCAGACACTTGTTGGCTGAGCTGCAACCACATCCTGAAAATCAGACCCTAAATCCTGGGAATTCACCAGCCCGCACCCCAGCACCCCTTCCCAGAGAGAGGAGTGGGAACCCACAGCTGGGATTTAGAGGAATTCTCTTGGAATAGCCCAAATTAGAAGTGTATTGGTTCTGGGAGTGTCTGGGATGGATTCCTGTTCCAGCCCTTCCCGCTGATCCCAAGGACTTGCCTGTTGGATTCCTCTCCCTTGTAATAATCCGCGGCCTGCTCGTAGTGTGCGATGGCCTGGGGACAGAAATGTGGGATCAGTCATCCCGGGATAAAGCACCCCAGGCAACAGCACCAACATTCAGGGAGAGAGATGAGATCCAATGGGGCGGAGCTAAGGAAGGAAATCCTTGCCTGGAAAATAACCCCTAAATCCCATCCAGTTTTTTCCTGCAAAATTCCAGCAGGAGGTCTGCAGCAGGGAGCTTGGAAGTGGGATTGAGGGAATGAGTGCTGATGTGGGAACTGAAAGTGACAGAAAATGGCTCCATGACATTTCCGAGGCCCTTTTCCAACGGGAAACGTTGAGGCAGATTATCACCAGAGCATTCAGCCAGTGCTGCTGGCACAGGGACACACCAGAGGCTTGGGAATCCTCTATGAAAGCCTCTAGGCTGGGAAAACCATTAACTCCAACTCAGGGCTGGATTGCACCTACACCAGGAATTCCAGTGCTGGATGGGAGATGGGAACTCTTGAGCTCAGGGCATGGAAATCCCAGGATGGTTTGGGTTGGAAGGGACCTCAAAGGTGATCCACCTCCACTGCGGGAACACATTCTGCTATCACAGGCTGCTCCAGCTTGGCCTTGGACGCTTCCAGGGATGTGGCAACCAGAGTTTTTCTGGGAAAGCTGTGCCGGGGCCTCCAATGACATCACTGATGACGTCACCAGCGGCGCCACCGATGTCCCCTCACCTTCTCGATGTCCACCAGCTCGGCCTCGTAGATCTCAGCGATGGTGATGTGGTGCTTGGCGGCGATGGTGAAGCGGCCCTGGGGACAGGAGGGAAGCAGGGTGAGGCGCGCGTCCCCAGGAAGCCGCGCGGCATTCCCGAGAGCGGGGCCTTACCATGTCCGTGTAGATATCGATGGCTGCGTTTAAGCAGTTGATGGCCTCTGCAGCGTGTGTGAGAGACAACAGTGTCAGCCGCGTCCCCTTCCCAAATCCCACCTGGCAGCTGCTCCAGGGAATATCCACCCACAGAGCAGGCTCTGGAATGACCTCAGCCCCAGCACCCCCGGCAATTCCCAAAGGGAACAAACACCAGGATGACCCAACCCCGAGTTTGCTGTCTGCATCCCCCAACAGAGCAAACTTCAAGGGATCAACTCCAAAACGCTGCTGTTTTCCAGGGAATTTCAGAGTTTCACCACTCCAAAAGGGTATTATCCACCCTGAGTTTGTTCCCATGTCTCCTGGGACAGTGCTGGTGGGAGGTGGGGGATTTGCTTCCAGACCTATCTAGGGAAAAACGGATTGGAGACCTTCCCAAAAATCACAACCGGGTTGAAAGAATCCCAGATCCTTTATTCTCACACCAACAAAGACCAGGACTGGGGCAAGCCATGGGGACACGGGAGGGATCCCACTGGGATCCAGCCCAGTGAGTGCCCAAAGCCATTCCTCAGAAAGCCATTCCCTAAAGCCAAGCCAAACCAGGATGGAAGCTGCCAAAAGTCCCAACACCCTGCAGCATCCCAAATCCCAACGAACACCAAGAGGAGACGCCAGGATAGTGCTGACTTCCTGCATCATCCCAAAGCTCCTTCTGGAAAAGCAGGAACGCACCTCTGCCGCCACTGAGCCTGGGAACAATCCCAGATTGCGCTGCTGGGTTCCGCTGCCTTACCTTGCGGATCCGCTTTTTTGTAGGCATTCCCAGCATCCACAAAGCTGGTGGCCGAGTCGTGCTTGCTCTGGAGCTGCATGTGCAGCTTGGCCGCCTGGCAAAAGGCATTTCCTGCCGCTGGAAAAGAAGGAACATCAATCCCATGAATCCCGGGAATGAGCGGGAAGGCACTGCTTCGGGGACCTGGGGAGATTTAGGGATAAGGGCTTCCCAAGCAGGATCACCAGCTGGCATTTTAAAATTCCTCCAAGTTCCTTCAGCTCATTCCTTTGTCCACTCTCCCAGTATTTAAATAGGAATTGCATGGACACAGAGACCAGTCCCCATGGAATTATTCACAGGAAAACATCTGGGCACTCCGGGATCACCCAGGCCCCCCCAGACCCCAAGACTTGGACTCACCGCTCCAGTTTTTGGCGATCTTGAACATGTTGGCAGCCCTGGTGTACATCTCACAGGCCTCCTCCACCCGGGTGTTGCCCCTGGAATGCAGCGGGAATGCTCCTGAGGTCGGGCCAGAACATGGCTCCGGAGCCAAAATTGGGATTGCGAATCTTGGCCTCTCCAGGCTCTGAGGGCGACCCCACCCCCCATGTGAGAACACTGAAAGGGGAATGCTGGATTTGGGGGCTCTCCCAGAATTCCGAGATGCCAAAGGTCCGATTTTTGGCAAGGAAACGCAGATTTTTCATGGAAACCTTGGAAAAAAAGAAGATCTGGGGGGACCTCCTTGGTCTTCATAACTCCCTTACAGGAGCCAGGTGGGACCTGGCTTCCACAGAAAAAAAAAAACGAATCCCAGAATCCTTAAGGTTGGAAAATCCCTCAAGCCCACAAATCCAACATTCCCCCAAAATCCACGTCCCCGAGTACCACATCCACACTGCTCTTAAATCGACCTCACAGCAATGGATTACTCCATTTTCTTTTCCATCCCTTGGGCATTCTGGCGCTTTTCTCCCCTCCCTCTGGCAGCCAAGCACGGTTGGTTTGGAAGCACAGGCGGGATTTTTGGATCCCTCCTTGCCCTTGGAAGGCGCCTCTGGCATGAGCCAAAGCCAATGCAGGCGGCACCAAGGAATGCTACACCCAGAGAGGCCTCTGGAACAGGGCAGGTCCCAGTCTTTTAATCCAAAAAAATTAGAAATAAAAGGAATAACAGCTCTTGTGCAAGGTGATGGAGCCATTCCAAGAAGGGCCCAGGTGGGAAGAATGAATTTGGCAAGCCCTGAGGCCTGGACATCCCGTTCGCAGGGAAGGTGCCAAGAGCCGAGTCACACACCCCCACCCCCACCCCCACATCCTCTTGTTTTTTCCCTCCATCCGTTTTTAGCCCTGAAAATTAAAAATTCCTCCAAGGATTTTCAGGAATTTGCCACCCGGATTATGCCCCTGGAGCAGGCCTTGACTGATTAATCTGCCGGAGGCCAGAGAGGAATTTCTATTTAAAACTTGTGGATTTTAGGGCGGCCGCAGCCGATTTTTCTGGGCTGATGGATAAAAACCTCCCGGCCTTCAGAGAGCATTGCTCCGGGAATGTTCTTTCCTTAAAAAAACTAAGGAAAAGCAGGACTGAGGTGGCCACACCATCCCGTTTCCAGACACACCCCCAGGAACAGCGAGGCTGGAGCAGCCAGGCCCAGGGAAAAGAACGCTCTGCCATTTTCTGGGATAATGCCACCCGCAGCCCCGGAGTGCCGGGTGTTCCCTGGGATTTCGGGAGAGCCCAGCCCCGCCAGGGCGAATCCGGGGGTGCCAGGAGATGATTCCCCCGGGATAAGGCCGGGATGAGCGCGGAGCCGGACGCGGGGAGGGGACAGGAGCCGCAGAGGCCGAGCGCGCTCGTCACATCCCTGTGGCTATGGATGCCAGGGGGGGCTGCTCCAGGGGCATCCGGGTTTGGATCGGGATGGGAGGGTTCCGTGTGCCCCCCCCGCCACCGTGCCCTGGCAGGGATAAGGAAGACCCTCACCCCCGCTGGGGGCAGGAGTTGGGAAAAAGCGGGAAGAGGTCGGGAAGGGGAGGACGGAGGAGATGGGGAAGGGGGACAGGAAACAGGGAAGGGGGCGGAGGTAGGAGATGGGGAAGGAAGGGATGTATGAAATGGGAGTGGGGCCAGGCGCCCAGAGGGTGATCCAGGAGCTGACGGGGAGCGGGAGCTGGGAATGGGGGTGTGAAGGGGCCGGAAGGGGGGCAAGAGCCGGAGGGAGGGATCCAGGAGCCGGGGAAGGGGGAGGGGAGATGCAGGAGACTGGAAGGGGGATGCAGGATCCGGGCAGGGGGGATGCGGGAGCCGCTCACCCGAAGAGCCCCCGCAGGAAGGAGTGCGAGCCCTTGACCCGCTTCTCGGCCTCCGCCATGAGCTGCACGGCCTCCCGCTCCTTGCCGGCGCTGTCCATCGCTCCCACTTTTCCTGCGCTCCTTCCTCCTCCTCCTCCTCCTCCTCCTCCTCCGCCGCGGCACCGGGAGCGCGGCGGGCGCGTGCGCGGGGCGGGGCGCGCGCAGGATGCGGGATCCGGCGGGGATCGGCGATGAGCGGCTCCTCCCGGCGGGTGGGACCCGCGCACCCCGGTTATTCCCAAAGCGGGGTTCCTTCAGGAGCGCACTCAAAAGATGGCTGTGCTTGGTGCCGAGGGAATGGGAGCGGGATCCCAGCCTAGTGCTGGCGGTGGGATCTGTGTCGGGTCAGTCCTTATCCTGAAGGTCATTTGTGTCGCTCTGCGAGTTTCCAGGGAACTACCTCACCTGTAACGCAGGAGAGCTGAAGCTCAGATTCCTGGGAGGTAGCCTACACTTCCTTGGGAATACCCCACACTAATGGTAATGAGGAGAAGGGTCTCCTGCGTCCTGCCCCCGTTACCTGAGCGCACATTGGAATTGTTCAAAAACGCCCCTGGCAGGAGTGAGCCCTGTGCGGGAAAAACCGGGATATTCCTGCCTGAGCCCTCCCCTACGCACCCGGGCCCAGGGAATTCCGTTCCTCTAAACAACGGACCGAACTACAACTCCCGGCGTGTCCCGCGGCCGGCGCGCGGCGGAGCGCCACCGCCCCGCGCCCCTTGTCTCCATGGTGACGCTGGCGCATCCCGGCGCGGATCCCATGGGAACATCGCGCATGGCGTCCCGGGAACTGGGAAAGGAAGATCTCAGGCTCCCCCCGGCTCTGCTGTCCCGGATCCCTCCCTGTGAGGGAATGCCGGCTCTGCAGTGCCGGGAACACCTGTGATGGTCCTCCGGGAATGGAAATCCCGGCTCCGTTGTCCCAGGAATTCCAGGTGAGTGACCTGGTTTCAGAGCTGGGTGAAATTAAAGTCGGGAGCGCTTCCCAAGCTAGGAACTGCCATCCCTATCCAAGCTCGCTGGGAAAACTGGGAACTGTTCCACACTGGATCCCAGTTAACCCCAGGGTTTCTTCCCTTTTCCAGGCAGGACAACATGAAGCCTTTTTCTCTCTCTGAGCTCGGGCTCCCAACAGAAAACAAAGCTCTCCAGGGAATTCTCTGCCCCATGGCTGTGGAGCTCTGCCACCTCCTCCTTGCCCTGGAACGCGAAGATGGGATTTGCGCAGCCTTTCCCGATTTGGGGGAAAAGGCGGGAAAATTAGCCAAAGCTATGGAAGAGCTCGCTGCTGTGGCAAGGAGGTGAGGTGGATGGAAGTCTCCCAGGTGGATTTGGGGGCTGGGAAGAGATGGAAAAGATGGCAGGGGGCACGCATCCTCCTGGAGAAGTGGGACTGGGAGTGGGGAATAGACAGGAGTGCTGAGCCCAGTCCTTCCATTCCAGGCTGTCCGAGGATTCTGGTGAGGAAGAGAGCATGGAGATGTGTCCTCCCATGGGTGAATCCCTGCTCCAGGCTGGGAGGGACATGGTGCTCGCAGCATTCCAGCTCCAGGAGCATCCAGACAGCCCTCGGCACCGAGAGCACCTGGCAGCGGCTGCCAAGAGGACCCTGATGGACACGGCAAAGGTGAGGGGGACACTGGGAAGGGACGTGAGCAGGGGAAGCTCCAGCAGATCCACGGAGCAATCCACACCTCCTCCCCGCTCCAGGGATGAAACGGGAACGGGAATTCCTGACCTGAGCGGCTTTTCTGCCTTGTTTCCTGGTTAGATCCTTCAGCTGGAAGAGGCTGCAGGGATGAGGAGGATCACTGGTGCTGCCAGCTGGCT
This sequence comes from Hirundo rustica, assembly GCF_015227805.2. NCBI lineage: Eukaryota > Metazoa > Chordata > Aves > Passeriformes > Hirundinidae > Hirundo > Hirundo rustica. The sequence continues at coordinate 12,160,057 of NC_053452.1, read as the reverse complement.
TCTGGAATGCCTGAACGTGCTGCAGGATGCCCGGGACGCTCCAGGGCTGCTGGCTGCATTCCAGGCCTTCTCTGAGGCTGTGCTCCTGCTGAGCCGCCTAACAGCCAAGCGCCTCCAGGAACTTGGATATTGTCCTGGAGGGAAGAGCTTGGCCCAGACCCTGCAGCTGCTCCACAAGTGTGTCCCACTCATCCACACAGCCAAGCACGGCGCCCTGACACATTCCAGGGATTGCCAAGCTGACCTCTCCCAAGATTCTGCTTTCCAGCTGACGGAGAGGACCATCAGGGAACTCCTCTCCCTGCTCACGGAGCCACAGGACAGGACTGGGATCTTCTCCCGGCAGGTGAGGAGGCTCCAGGCTCTCCTCTCCCACCCCGACCCCCTGCGCCTCTCCGAGGGCGCATTCAGCTCACATCTGGAAGCGGTCATTCTCCATGGAATGCTGCTGGCAGAGTCATCCAGGCTGGATCTGCAGCTGGAGCTGGTGGAACGTTGTTGGGTCCTGCTACAGCTGAGGAGGAGCATCTGCAGCCATGTGAGCCGGCGGGAGGAACAGCCAGGGCAGAGCCAGGGAGTACACGGACTGGAGCAGGAATGTCACAGCTTGAGGGAGGAGCTGGAAAACCTGGACCAGGCAGTGCTCAGGGCCACGCTGTGCCAAATCCTGGATGGATTCTTTGAGGAGAAGGAGCCCCTGAGGCAGGTGGTTGAAGGTGCCCTTAGCCTTGCCCGTTCAGGATGTTTTCCAGCAGGACCAGGAGGAATTCTGAGGAAGCTCCAGCCCCACATTGCCGCCTTCTTCGCTCAGGCCCAGCGGATGCTCCAAGCGGCCGATCTGGTCCTAGCCAGGTGTGCCCAGGCCCAAACTGCCAGGGAAATCCGGGAGGGTGTGGAGCACCTGCAGAGCCTCCTGGCGAGCCTCCCTTCCCTGCTCATGGAAACAAGAGGGAATTCCACAGAGCAGCTCCAGGCCCTGTGCCATGCCTGGGCCAGAGCCACCAACAGCCTCCTCTGCTGCTTTGAGGAGACCATCGGCATGAGAGAATTCCTTGAGTTATCCATCCAGGAGCTGGCCAGGCACAAGGAATGGTGTGAAGCAGCGCTGGAATGCCGGCATCCCAAGGGGCTCTCTTGGCACGCCGCTCACCTCACAGGCTGGGCACGCTGGGTGGTTGGAGCCACCAGCCGGCACGTGGACAGGGCCACAGATCCCATTTTCAGGAATGGTTTGCTGGTGTGGGTGGAGCAATTGGACAAATCCATCCTGGAGCTGGGAGCAGTCGCGGCCCTCATTCCAGGAAGGTTTTCCTGCCTCCAAAGCCAGGATGCCTTTTCCCAGGCAGTGAGCTCCCTAATGGACTCTGCTCTCCGTGTCCAAGCTGGGCTGGATGGGTCCAACCACCCGGAGATCCTCAGCCCGCTCCGTGAGCAAGTGCGGAGCACCAAGGTGGAAAAGGGGCTGTCCCACACTGGGATACAAACCAGTATGGATGAGGCAGCATTCCAAGGAGATATCCAAAGTCATCCCTCTTCACCACCAGCTAACTTCCACCTAGATCCATGGAAAGACGATACACACCCTGTCATCACAGCTCTCCTGGGAGCATCCCGAGCCGGTGACATGGACACTGTCCGTGCTGCTTGCTCTGTCCTGCTGGAGCTCTCCAATGGCTGTGTGGAAGCAGCATGGGAAGCAGTGCCCATTGCTGAGCCCCCCCAGCTCCAGGTGCTGGAGCAGCACCAGGATATCACAGCACTGACCGCACGGATCGTCAGCCTGGCCACAGAAACGACCCCCGGGCAGCTCCCTGCTCCAGGCAGGCTTCTCCAAATGGCACTCAGGCTCTCGGGAAGGATCCGGGAGACCTGGGAGTGCCTGGCAGCTGTGGCAGGCTCTTGGAACGGTCTGGCCCAGCAAGTGCTTGGATTTATCCTGTTGGGTGACTCTCCAAGAGGGAAGCAGGCTTTGGATGAGACCCTGCTGGGTTTAGCGGGAGCAGTGCAGTTGGCAGGAGACATTGCAAGCACAGCCTGCAGTAAGGAAAATCCCAATCCCTCCCATGTCCAGGAGAGCTTTCTGCAGCTCCAAGCCAAGTTTTCCCGTGCTCAGCTGAACACCAAAGTGTTCCTGGAGAAGGCAGCATCCTTCAGGGAATCCTGTGGGATTGAAAAGGCCATCCTGGAGCTGCACGGTGTCCGATGGGCCAATGGAATGCGTGTCCTGCTGGATGCCGTGGATCAGTTTGTGGGCAGGGATGTCCTGTTCCTGAGGGAGCTGAACAGAGCCGTGAGGAACAAAGTTGGCCCACAGAGCCTCCTGGCTGCTGTGGCGGAGAATTCCCTCAGGCTGCAGGAGGCTGCCCGGCTCTCCTACTTATCCTGCCCTGGAGACCACGCTGCCAGAGAAATCCTGGCGCTCCGGGATGAGATCCAGGTTCTCATGGAAGCGCTGCTGGATGTGTCCAACACCCTCCTGTTCTCCCCGCTGCCTGCTGCCAGCTTGGCCGTCCGCTTCGAGCTCCTGCAGAGGGACGTGGCCCTCAGGGCCAAGGCGTTGTTGCTCCACATGGAAGGCGTCAACATGGAACAGCTGCAGTTCATCCAAGATGTGGCTGGAGCAGCTCTGTCCAGCCTCACCCAAGAGGAGAAGGAGAGGAGCAAAGAAGGTTTTGAGGAGAAGGCAAATCAGCTCATGGCTGATGTCCAATGGGTCAGGAACACCCTCCGGGATGCTCTGGAGGCTGGTGCTCAGCTTACATCGCAGCCCAGCCTGCTGTCCGTGGCTGACCACCTCCTGCTCCTCACGGCTGATGTGGTGGAAAGTGCCCGGCGGCGCTTTGGGAGCCATCGGGACGCTGGGGATCCCTGCCAGGACACTGGGGATCCCCACCTGGACAGCGTGGCATGGTACTGGTCGGCCAAGGCACACTACCTTCTCACACAGCTCTGGGTTATCCGTGGAATCGACAGGGACATCCTGCGGCGCCTCACGGAATGCCTGCAGCGGGAACGCTTCTCAGGATCGCCCAACGGCACAGCCGGACTCTCCCCAGCCCCAGAGCCCACGGAGGCAGCAGGAATTCGTCCGTGCAGGAGCAGAGGAGCGAGTGGAGCCATGCAGGACGTGGGTGAGCTGGTATGGGAGCTCTTTTCCCTGGCAGGGTGTTGGTCAGGGGTGTCCATCATTGCTGGTGCTCCCAGCATGGAGCAGGAATGTGAGGGATGCTGGCAGGGCCTCTGGAGGTCAGCAGGCTGATCCTGGGCCACTCAGGCAGCTCAGGTTGCTGGCAGCCCTGGATTCCTGGATATCCGATCGGCCAGGCTCTCCTATATCCATCCCAATCCACCATTTTGGAGGCAGGGGAGCTGTAGCACTCTCTCTCAACTCCACACACTCCCTCTGGGAATACCAGCAACTCCATTCCCATGGGTGTCAGGAGCTGGGAGAGGCTTTGGCACAGACCCAGGTCCCTCAGCAAAGTGCTTTAGAGCTCTTGTGCTGGAATCAATTGCAAACTCTCAGCTTGCAGGACACCCTAATCCCATTTGGAGGTGGCTCCAAGGGCTTTGGATTTAGGGAGAAGGGCTGCTGGGAAAGTGGAGTGGACCCAGCAGGGGGTGGGCAGCTCTCCCACCAACTTTACTCACCAAAATCTCCTTCAGAAACACCCAGGTGGAGACCACTCGGCATCACTATGTCCACACATTCCAGGCTTGGAATTTGCTCCATTACTGTCTCGACAGCACCAGGACAGCCCTTCCAGCCTCTCCCCTGCCAAGCAGGAGAGAGGAAACTGTGACAAGTGGCAGAGTGGCTCCAGCAAGGTGTCCCAGGTGACCCAGGACATGGCCACGAGGATGATCCACATGGCTCAGTTCCTGCGGAGGAAGGGCCCCATTGCGGTAGGCAGCGATTCATCCCTCCGGTTTTCCCTTAGGATCATGCCAGCTCCATCCCAAATCCCTGTGTCACCCAGCTCTTGAGAGAGTGGCACCAGCTCTATTTATGCAAAATACTCCAAATACCTTCCTCTTGGTTGGATGTGAGCTTGGCATCCTGTCCTTTCCTCAAGATGTGTCTGATGTAACCTCCTGGACCCTCCTTGTCCTGCAGGAAAAGCTGGTTTTTCCTTCTCTCCCCAGTCCCATTGATTTTTATCCTGTTCCAGAGCAAGGAGCAGTTTGTTGCCTGTGCCAGGCAAATGGTGTCCAATGGGCAGGTGGTTGTTAAGTTTGGGAACATCCTCGCCAAGCAGTGCCTGGACCAGAGATGCTCCACGGAGCTGCTCCGTGCTGCCGAGCACACCCAATCCATCAGCAGCCAGCTTGGCATCGTGGCCAGGTGAGCTGCCAGCAGCTGGGATCACCTCTCACTAGGTCATCCAAGAGGGATCCCTCTCAAAGGAATGTGGGTGGTGGTCCCCAGAGGTCCTAGAGAAGGTGTGTATTGTCCAAGAGCTAAGGAACAATTTGGAGGCCTCCCTTCCCTCCGTGGGTTTCCCTGCTCCAATGGCATAGGGGACAAGCTGGGTTTGGAATAACAACACTGTCAGGACGTCCAATGTCCTTTCAATAAAATCCTTTGGAATGTCTTTGAAGGGTGAAAGCAGTGACTGGGGAGAGCAAGGCCTCCTCTGAGCTGCTGCTGAGCAACGTGCAGAACCTCATCCAAGCAGTCCAGCACGTCCTGAGGGCAGCCGAGGCGGCGTGTGTCAAAGTGAGTCCATCAAGGAATCAGTCCTGGAATTATTTGGGTGGGAAGGGTTGCTCCAAGCCTCATCCAACCTGGCTTTGAGCAGTTCCAGGGATGGGGCAGTCACAGCTTCTCTGTGCCAGGGCCTCCTCACCCTCACAGGGAAGGGTTTCTCCCTAACAGTGAAGGCTGATGGCAGCAATTCCATGCTGTGGGAGCTTCTCATCCAGGTCTTTCTTATGGGAACTGTTATCTGCCTGCTGGGGTACTCCAGCTGGATCAAATATTCCTCCTGGAATACTTTTATTTTGTGCCTTACTGTCTCATGTCCAAGGCCCACCCTGCTTCATCCCAGGCATTGACTGTCCTTGAGGTCACCTTTACCTGCTCCATTCCCTACTTAATTTTTGGATCATAGAGCACCTTTTATTTGGAATTAGTCCATGCTATCCTCTTTATTCCAAAATGCCAAATTCCTAAGAGTTTCCCATGCAGCTGCCATCAACAGCCACCTGATTTGACTGTAATGTCTGTGAGAGCAGATTTTTCCTGAGAACAACTGGAAAACAAGTGCAAACACCATCAGCCTCTTCCTGAGACAGCATTTCCACCTGAATCCCATCTTCCTCTATAATCCTACTGCTTTTCCAGGGATCAGCATCTCTTTTTGAAGGGAACACAGATTTTTTAGAATCCCATTTGCTGAACAATAATTAGCCCCAAGGGTGACAAAGCTCCTCCTGTGCTTAATTAAACTTAAAACTTCCTCTATTTCCCCATTTTTCACTTTGCTGATGCCAGTCTGGATTAATTAATTATTTAATTAATTTTGACCATCTAGATCCCAAAGTCCTCTGTGACCTGGCAATTTCCCTTTGGAAAATTCCCTGTTTATCAACAAACTGCTTTCTTTCCTCTCCCTGCAGAAGCTTTTGAAGCACTCGAGCATTTTGAAGCATTTTGAAACATTAAGAGGTAGCAATGCTTTGTGGATCGCGCACACACCGGCACATCCACACTTTTCCATAATTTAGTATGCACAGGGATATATTAAAGCAATTCCTTTGTCCAACAGGGTTTGGGACAACCCTCAGCAGACCCTGAAGAAGAAGAAGTTGCTGCTTTCTGCCAGCAGTGGAGGAAAAACCTGACACAGCACAGAGCCAAGGAGGCTTTAAATTCCGACCGGGATGAATTAGGGCTCCGGAAAACTCGAGGGGCAAAGCCTGAGCCCACCCTGATGTCTCTGGTGCAAGAGCAACCCCGTCGGAGCAGGAATACCCCAAAGCATCCCAGTCCTAGGAAAGGACATTCAGTTACAGACAGACACTTGTAAATCCAGAGAGGGGCTTCCTTGTCCCGATGGCATTGGAAGCAGAGGAGGAATACTTTGCAGTGTGAAGGATTCATGCTGAAGTGTTTCATCGTAGCAGGAATCTCAGATCAGGCTCCATGGGAAAGCCAGGAATCTTCTGGTGAGTGTTTTACCCCCAGGTGGTGAGATGGGATGGATGGGGCTTTGGAGAATCCTGATCCAGGGGGAGGTGTTGGAAATGTCCCTGCCCGTGGCAGGGGGTGGAATGAGATGAATTTAAAGTTCCTTCCCACCCAAACGATTCCAGGATTCCATGATCCGGAGGTGCTCAGGTTTTCTGCTGTCTTTCAACCTTTCCTCCTTCACATATCCAGGAATACAGCAGTTGGGAGCATTTTGTCTCACCTGCTGCCTCTGAGCCTGCAGGTTTCTTCCCAAAATCCCACTCAGCCCCAGGATTCTCTCCTATCCAGAGTGAACATTGAATCCCCAAGATCACCTACTTCACAGCTTCCAGAGTATCCCAGACTAGTGACACCGCCGCTCCCGTATCCTGGCTCTCCACATCCACCCTTCCCAGCCTCAGGATTACAATTTGGAAATGCTGCTCCATGATGGAATTCTGCAGGAGAGGTAGAAAGAAGCCTCCCCTGCGGAATACACAATCCAACACCACAGCAGACCACAGCTGGCTTCGTGGTGGCTGCAGCCCAACCTGGTGTTCCACCTGCATCCCAACCACCTTCCCCAGACCAGGAATTCCATTACTTGTGTGCTGGCAAGGAATCTCCTCCATATTCCAGGGAAAAGCAGCAGCAGGCACACTGGAGACTCTGGGAAGCTATCTGCAATGGATAAAGCAGGGAGCAGAGGTGGATGGAGGAGTGAAACAGCTGGAAGGAAGGAAAGGGAGGAAAGGGAGGAAAGGGAGGAAAGGGAGGAAAGGGAGGAAAGGGAGGAAAGGGAGGAAAGGGAGGAAAGGGAGGAAAGGGAGGAAAGGGAGGAAAGGGAGGAAAGGGAGGGACTATACATGGAGACAACAGGCTGTAAGGACTTGCAGGCCTTTGTATCCATGTCCTATTTCCACACTATTTTTCCCTGCTAGCTTGTTTTTTTAAGGAAAACCTTGACCAGCCACAGCAGTGAAGAATTAATGGATTACTAATAAAGGACTAATGGGTTACTTCAAAATAATAACCGGTTCCATGTGTATTCTCTACTTTTCCAACACAAAAGAAATCATAAAATTAATGGAATTCATGCTCTGGCAAATCAGGAAGGCAAACTGAAACCACAATTGCCTTTGGAGATGCCTCTGCCGTGTAGGAATCACCGGCTTCCCTTGGCTCATCCATGCAAGGCAAAACCTCAGAATTTGGGATAAACACTCTACTGTCCCGATGGAAACACCACTTGGCCAACAAACAAGAGGAAAAGGTCCCTAGCCATCACTTGGCCACGGGAAAAGCAAGAGGAAAAAGTCCACCAAGGAGGAGACTTAAAGCAGAGAAATGTTCCAAAGGGGTGGGAAGCAGATGATTGACTGAGCAGCCAGCACATTTTTTCTGGAAAGGCAGTTGGCTAGGAATGATTGCATTTCCTCTGGAGAAAAAGCAGCCCCAAAGGCGGGACAAGAGGTCTGGAGGACAGTTGTGCTCTCCCACGCAAAACCTGGGGAACTGAAGACACGCAGGATGTTCCATGACGGAAAATGGCAACTCTCTCCGTGAGAGCTCGGGATCAGGTACAAGGTTATGTTAAAACCCCACAAACCATCCCCAAAAGCTCAGCTTTAGACCCCCTCATCCCAGATACCCCTGCAGGCACACGGAGTCATCACCAGGAATTAACTGTACCCTTTTTAATTGTTTTGTTAAAAATGTCGTCGAGACACCATGAATACAAGTACTGCAGTTACAGCCATACAAAAAAAGCAATACAAATTAAGCAGCTGAATACAAAAATACGTTGAAATACATGAACACCACAATGGAACTCGGAGCACTAAATCCCAATTGTGTAAGCGTGGAAAAAAATTAAATAAAAACCTTTTTTTTTTTTTTTTTTTTGTATTAGACAATGTAGTTTTCTCCACTTTCAACAGTTACTTTTGCTAGTTATGTACTTCACAATTTCTTCTATGTACAGCATAGAATAAAATACTTTTAAAAGATATGACATTTTTCATCCTCAATATGTGATATAGTCTCTTTTACACTAATATCGACTGCAGGAATAAAAACTGTCCGTGTCTTACATCAACTCATTGGAAAAGGAGGAGCGACGCTTTCCTTAGAATTCATTTGCGTGGGGTTTTCCATCAGTTTGGGGGTTTGGCAGTCCTGGAACGGCATCTCTCCTGGGAATTCATGTACATAATATTGCTTGGATCTATACAAATGTGGCAATCGGATCTAAGTGGTGGTTGGGAGAAAGGCAGCTCACACATATACAGCTCTGGGAATTTTCCATGACTTATTTACAATGAAAGTGCTTTTCTCAGCTCTAACACGATCTGGGGGGATTGGTTTCCTTTCTACAGGTCAATTATTAGTCTCCCTGAAATTGGAAAGAAAAAAGATTCTCTAGAAAATACCACAGCTTTGCAAACACTCGAGCGTACTGGAGAACTGCGTGTGGTTCGGAGATTAGCAGCTGAAGAGTGGTGGGAATTATAATTTAAAAATAAATAAAGCCAAAAGAGGTAACCCAGGTACAAAACAGCAGAGAACTGCAATACCCACAACAGTAAAAAGACTCCAAAGCCATCTGCTAACAAAACGGGGAAGCGGTCGGATCAAAAGTCTTGAAAACATCTTTTAAGGATTTATCATCTGATTCCCCGTTGGGATCGCTCTCCGGGGCCTGCGTCACCTGTCCGGGCTGCCTCACCTGCCTGGGGTCGCTGTACTGCGGCCGGATTAATCCCGACAGAGCCTGGATCGGGAGATTATGGACGGCAGGAGCAGCACTGGAGTGTTTAGCCTGAGATTTACTGGTGCTGTTTGCCTTGTCTGAAGCAGCTTCCACTGATGCTTCCGTGGGTTTTTCCGCGTTCGCGGCAGCCTTCTGCTGGGACGCATCTTCTGCAAGACTTGGCTCATTTTTACTGGAATTTTTCAAAATACTTTTTTTCTGATTCTCTCCGTTCTCTCCTGAACTGGCCGGAGCCGTGTCCGAGGATGAACTGTGATCCCTGGGATCATACAAACTGATCCCGCTCAGGATGGAGCCGGGAGATCCCAGCCTAACGCCGCTGGACGATAATTTGGGCGCGTACGGAGGCAGAGCATCGGGGTCGGATTTCGGAGTCGCAGCTTCCGAGGGCTGGGAGGAGCTTGCAGCAGCTCTAGCGAGGCGGGGGTCAAACTTGGGAGGGTGGGAATCCTTCCCGACTCCATGGTGAGCATCTGCACTCGACAGTCTGTGGAGTCTGGGATCGACGTTCTTTTGCAAGCGAGGATCCCCCAGTTTGCTGGAGCTACTGGCATGGGAATCTGTGGATGGATCCAAGTAGCCACCCCGGCCCGTGAGGCTGTTTTTGGCCTTGGCAGCGAGCCGGGGATCGGCCGGCATCGCACTGGGGTGCGTATCGTTCTTCAAATTCCGCAGTTTATTCAGTCTCTGGTCGGCAATGAGCGGAGGGAGAGGTAAATTGATGGAAGAGACGGGGTCAGGTTTAGGTAGAGGGATTGGGAGCAAGTCCTCGGGGGCCCACACAATGTGCTTGGCAAAATTGGGTTTCATCAGGGTCACATCCATCTTAATGTGACTGAACTGCCGCAGCTGGGAGCGGGGATCCCGTAACGTGACACCTGGCAGAGGTTCCAAGGGAATGAGGAAAGCTCGTTCCCTCAGCTCCCTCTCCGAGTCCTCCTCGTCATCGTCCAGCCCTTTCTGCTTGACCTTCACTCCGGTGTGGGCGTGGTGCAAATCCAGCTTGGCTCCCGTCAGGGAGGAGCCAGGATGGCCGCCCTCGCTGACCTTGTGCATCCGCGGATCGCGGGCCAGCCGGGGATCCAGGGACGCCGACTCCGAAGGCTTCCTGGGATTGGGCCTTGGAGAGGCCCGGAGTCTCGGGTCAGCAGCCTGAGGCCCCACACCTTTGTCTTTGGCCAGCCTTGGATCCGTAGGCATCCCAAGCATGTGCTGCTCCGTGGAATGTTGCTGCCGATTCCTAAAGTTTTCACTTTGTTTCTTCAAGGTTTTGAGGATTGATTTAACACTGCTCCCCTCTTCCTCCTCACTACTGGAATACCAGTTGACATTGTCATCTAAAAATCAAAGAAATGCCAAAAGATTTAGTTTATTCCACCAAAAAACCCTTAGAAAAACCTTTAGAGAATCCAACAGTCCCTAATGGGAAACTTCTCAGTAATGTCAAACTGAAAAGATCTGATATTACATCACTCCCTGTATCATAAAAATCACAACCTCAAATGACCAAAATCCATTTAATCAAAGAAATGCCATAACAAAAAAAAAACCTGGAGGTAGTGGAGATAGAATGCAACACAGCCTGGGAGTGTCTCCATATCCATCGGTGTTAGTTCGGGAAAATAACCTGCTTTCAAACAATCCTTATCAGTACTAGTAAAAAAAATCGTATCTAAAAACTTAGACTTGATGGGAGAAGGAAAAGTAAAATGTCCCCTTGCAGTGGTCTTTAATCCAGGTAAATGATGAATTTACTGCCTTACTTAATCCAAATCCCAAAGTTTACAGGAGAGGTTGAGATTCAGGAAGGGAAGAAATTACAATATTTTATTTTAAAGGATAACAGAGAAGGAAAAATGCTGCTCTAGAGGAAATAGATCAAGAAGTGCAACTGAAGAAACAGGATCAAGGATGCACTTCCAGTCCTGGCAGCAAGAAACAACCCCTCTGGTCCAACAAGGGATTTTTCCAAAGTAATTATCAACCAAAGGACATTTTAGAAGTGCAACTAGATCTAAAAATTATTCATTGGAGCTAGGATGGACTGAGCCTACACCAAAATCCTAGAACAAGTTGGGAAGAAGAGCAAACAATACTGAGCTGCTGCTTGGACATTCCCAAGAACTGTGAACAGTGACGTGACACAAGTCACCATCAACAGATTTGTTGTTTGTACTTCATCGCCAGTGAAGTACAATGAGAATTCCAAACAAATCCTGCTCACCTTCATCTTTGCTCATGGCCCTCTGGCCCTGGCTGCTGGCAGAGTCTCCATCCCGTTGGTGCTTCTGGCTGAGCCTCACGTACAGGGCCTTCTGCATGGCCGGCAGGAAATCGGGCACGTTGATGCCCTGGTTGTGGCCCATGTGGCCGCCCATGCAGTCTGACTCGCTCCCGCCCGGATGCGACTCCGAAGCCATGAGGTGAGTCTGGTGATCCGTAAATTCTCCGTGCCATGCTCCATCTGCGGGACAGAACTCCAGTTAGTAGTTATCCCAGAGAAATATTGACAGCTATAAACACAGAATGATGGAATGGACTGGGCTGGAAGGGAGCTTAAAGGACATCCAGTTCCATCCCATTGCAGAGACACCTTCCCCTATCCCAGGCTGTTCCAAGCCACATCCAGCCTGACCCGGAGCACTTCCAGGGATTTCCAGCCACAATGTCTCTGGGAAAACTCTGCCAGGACCTCCCCACCCTCACAGGGAAGGATTTCTTCCCAGTACCCCATTTCAATCTAAAGCACGACGTGACTTAACAACGCAACAGCACCAGCTTAGAAAGCAGAACGCAGAAGACATTCCAAGGAGCTTCTATCCAAAATTCATCCAGCAGACATCCTTACCTCCAGAATTATTGGCTGGCTGGAAGTTATGTACAGCTTGGTGGGAATAATAGTTGTCATAGAAGTCGGCTGGGTTCTGCATAGGCTCGTACTCCCCAGGCATCTGCTGGTACTGCGGCCCCGGGGGACAGTGATTGTCCCTTGGCATGTTCACCATGTGCCCCTGCACTCCGGGGGAATTGTAAGATCCTCCCATCCCTGGTGGGGTGAGGGGTGGCCCACCCTGCTGCCCCTGCATGGGCATTCCGGTCTGGTTCTGCGGGCCCATGTATCCTGGGGGAACACCCTGCATGGGGGGGCTCTGCGGCATTCCCGGCCCTTGGGGGCCTCCGCAGGGATGGTGCCCAGGAGAACCGGGGTGCATCGGGGGCCCGTTGTGTCCCTGGGACATGCCAGGACCTGGCCCTGGACTCGAGCCAGGGTTGTACATGTGCTGGGAATGTGGGTCGTTGCCCTGGAACGGCGGCCGTGGTGGTGACGCACTGTTGTAGAAGGCCGGCGGCCTGGAAGCAGAAGAAAATCAAGGAATCAAATTTTGAACCTATAAACAGCAACAGCTGCCTCTCTTTGCCCCCTCCCACTCATATTTGACCTGACATTGGATAAAATTCCCAAAGGAGCATTATTTTCCAACTACACCCATTCCACGTTCCTTAACTTGGCTGAAACCACATTTTTTCCTATTTGCTTATTTCCATCAGTTTTGCCCAAGAAAAAGCCAGCTACAAAAAGAATGGAGCAGGGAATGAACTCCTCCACCTGGAGATGGAGATGCCAAATCAAGAGTCAACTTCTGGAAGGTGAGGCCTCAGTTCCTTTCTATGGAAAACATTAAATAATCCTGGTATCAACTATCTGGCAGATCTTTAACTTAGCCCAGAATCCTGACAGGAACATGATTAAAGATTAAATGATGAATATCCAGGAGAGTTCTCCTCAGAATTCCAACACCTACTTCTTCCCAATTTTGTGTGCCAAATCCACAGTGGGCTTCACGACGATTTCAAAAAGAGATGGAATTTTCTTATAATCTCCTGAAGGATCTTGGTAATTTTCCATGTCGGACTCAGAGAAGGGATATTGCTCTGGGGGGGTTGGCAGGAGTCCAACCCCCGGCGGGGGTTTGGGAAGAGGAACAATGCCCCGCTTCCGGAGTTCCTCCAGCTCCTTCTCATCTTCATTTTGGGGTTCCTCCTCATTATTCAAAACCTGGAACAAAGCCATGTGGCAAACATTCCATCAATTTTCCAGTATTCCAGTTCAATTTAGTCCTGTGCCTTTTATTGAAATATTACTTCCATATTTAAATAAACAACTTTCCTCTTATCTGCTACAATACTGCTAGATATTGACATCCGACTCAAAGGAATTCTAAACCCATCTCTGGGAGTTATTTTCCAGGACACCAAATCCTAGCCAAGAAAACACTTCTCTATTTCAGGAATGAACAATTTCCCACAAGTCCACGTCCTTCAAACAGGAGTGGAAGGAGTTATTCCAAAATTCCTCACGTGTTTAGTGTTGGATTCACACCCCTTTTCTTTTAAAGCCCGGTGGGGAATGACTGGAGAGGGAATATCCCAATAAACCAGAGCTCAGGATTTCCCAGAGCACATGGAAAAGGCTCCTCCATCCCTGCCCCACTCTGAGTGCAGCAGACCTGATATTCCCGGTATCCGGATTGCTCACCTTATCCAACAGCTCCTTGGTTTCCGCAGTCAGGGGCGCATGAGAGAATTTGCATTTATCTCCTTGATAACACTTTGCTCCTGTGTGGTAGAACTTGCAGGGGAATTCATGTGAGGAAGGAATTAAGGATTCCTAACAGCTTGGGAAGGTTGTAAAATCCAGCTGCTGGCTATCCCTCAATTTTTCATCAGGAATTCATCTTTATGGTAGGAATTTTGGAAGCTAATAACCAACTTAACTCTAACTTTCATTTAAAACTCTCCTAAAAATTAAACTTCTGTGGCCTTCAGGTTTAATTTTCCAATTGTGATTAAAAACGGAAAGGTCCTAATTCCAGAGGAAAACACCAAAATAATGACAAAGAGGAACAGATCAGGGGTTTAAAAGTGTGGATAAATATATCAAAACTTCCAGGAAATTTATTTTCGAAAATATTACAAATCAGTAATTTTATATTTATGTTTGCCTCTGAAATATTTGAGAAAAAGAATCTTGTAATTAAACTACACAGTAGGTGGCAAAGTCTCTTAAAAAAACCAGTCACCTTTAGAAATCATTTATATCAAAATAAACACAAATAAAATAATAGAAATTAACATTACAGATGAACTTAGAAGTACTTTTAAAGGATATTGTGCAAATAAATGCAGTTCTCTCCTTTGGTGCAGTAACCCTGGATGTAAAACTTACAGATTTCCTTTTTCTTCTCAATCTCTGCATCATGATCAAATTTACACTGTTCTCCCTATAAATAAATTGGGGGAAAAAAAAAAATCATGATCCATCTGAAATGCTGAGAAATTTAATTCCATAGTAAAAAGAACATCCTCCTCAGCTGAATTGAAATTTTTCATCTTTATCCACATTAAATTCCATGAGAAATAAAAACTGTAAATAAGGGGGAGTCTGGACGTAGAGAAAATTCCTGGATTAGCATTCAAAGGAATAGACGGAATGGTGACAAAAAACAATCTCTATTCTCTGCCTCCACCTGGGAATTTGCATTAAAAAGGCATGGAAATAATATTTTACTGAATTACTTTCATATGCTCTGTTATTCTTTAGGACTATTTTGCTGGATGGGGGGTTGGGTATTTTTTAGGATTTACCTTCCTGAAAAAGACACCAAGCGCTCTTTCAGTCCCTTCTAAAACTGAAGGTGGCAGCAAATATTCATCTGAGCCAAAGGTTCAGATAACTTTAAAGGCAGCAAGCAACACATTTCCAATCATTTTCACTTTTATTTCTAACATTTGGGTAAGAAACAGAAAATTCCACCGCTAAATCCCAAGGAACCAAATAAAAGTGAGAAGCATTCAGTGGTTGGGTTTCCTAACAATCCTACTTTTTAAAGTTTAGCATCACAAAGCAATTCTTTCAAAGCTCCCAAATCAACTCAAAACAATTTAATATATTCAGGAACTGTTGCCAGTTCCAGATTTGTGAGATATTATGTCATTAACATATTATCACTCTCAGGGTAAGTTTAGGATGTTTTTATTAAATATATTAATAAAAAATATTTTAAATTAAAATTTAATTCAAAATGTGTAACAGAAGGGCATTTTTTCCACAAATAATTCCATCTAGAAATCCTCAGCACATCAAAAATCAAAATACTGAGTTTCAACACTTAAGCTTGCTAAAAATTTATTAAAAAAAAAAAATTAATTTACCTTAATGCACCTCCCTTCAAGGAAATATTTACATATCTGTTTGCCCTTGTGCTCCACCGTGTGCTGGTTGATGAATTCCTGGCTCATATTAACCCACTTCTTCACTGGTTTGCCATCCTGGGGGGAAAAAAAAAAAATCCACACATTATCAGCTCCTTTTTGGAGCACTGGTGATGCAGATATTGGGGATAAGGACTGGAATTGTAGGTACCTCATGGAAGCCATCGGATCCTTTATTGCTACCTCTGCCCCTCCCGCGATCTTTGCGCTTCAGTTTCTTTTGCATTCCACGTCCTCTTCCAACGTTGTAGTTGTTCCCTCGTTGGGAAATGCCTGGAAAACAGGGATATCCTCTTAAAAGAATCACAGAAATTAAGGGAAAATGGTTCTCTCATGGCATCAAAGAGAGACAGGAATAAATTAAATCCCCCCCTTTCTGCTGTTGGAAATGTTATTTCTGACCAGCCAGAATATCCCAGGAAAACCACCCCTGTCAGCCTCCCTCATCCAGGTCTCCATCCCAAAATGCCACCAAAACTTCCCTTACCTTTCTGGATCCCTTTCATGCCCTGTTTCTTCACTGGTTCCTTCGGGAAAGGAGGTCCCAAATCCCCACTGGAAGTCTCTTTAGCTTGCCTGTACTGTTTGAGCTGGTCAGCAAAATCCTCATCCTTTTCCTCCTCATTGTAATTGCCAAAGTTTTCATCACTGTAATGACTGTAGTTGTCATATTCCTTACTCTTGACATTTTTTTTATGCTGCATTTTCTGGGAACTCATGTAATTCCCTGACATGTGTCCATGCTGTAAGGAAAGGGACATTAGGAAACAATGCCATGTTTCCAAACCCCACCCCTCCACACTTCTCTAAAAATCCACTTCTGGGGCTGTTTTATCATTACCAGAGTTGCCCAAAAAAAGCATCAATAACACAGGGAAACCCAGTTATTCAGGAAAAATTATTAATTTTAATTCACCAGCTGAGAAAAGCCAAGAAAACTGAGCCCCCGAACAACAGAATCAACTTTAGGTATTGAAAAGTGGCTTTTCAAGAGTTCTTTCCTTCGAATCCAGCCTAAATCCAGTGCAGGCAATAAAAATATTCCTTAATAATATTCCTTAATTTCTTTTACCTGATAGGAGGAAAAATTGGTTATCAAGCTTATTTTCTACCACAGATCCTGCTTTACATCTGGGAATCTCCTCAGGGAGATGAGAAATGGATGAGCTTCCAGAAATCGGGAGACCAGGCACTGGGATGGAGCCAAACTACCAAACCCACACTGTTTATACTTGTATTTTTTGAATGTCACCTCAATAAAGACGTGAGGAATGAGTTTCAAACTTCCTACCTGACTGAAGGAGGAATCATAATCCCTGTAGGAAGAGCTGCTGCTTTTTTTGTGGGGCCTTTCCGTGCGCTCCATGTCGGAGTCGTGGCTGTAGTCAGAACTGTCATCACTGGAAGGGGAGTTATGCTGGAAAACAGGAAAAAGAGCTGGGAATTTTGAGGGAATCTTCTTCTTTCCATAAATACAATGAGCACAAAAGTGATAAATTTACATTGTGCATCTTATCCTAAAAACTCTCAAATCCCTCTGGTTCAGCTTCCAAGACCAGGACTTAACTTTGAACATTCAAGACCAGTTTAAGTCTTAATGGTAATAAAACCATTTTCATTCCTTTGCCAAGTCCTTGGATTCTTGTCCTGGACACCCATGAATCAAATCGCCATTTCCAAAATGATGGTTTTTTTCCCTAACCTTATGCTTGTCCCGTCTTCTCCTTTTGGATTTTTTCTTTTCCTTCTCTTTTTTGCGTTTTTTCCGGGATTTCCGGTGGCCTTTCTCATTTTTCTGTTTATCGTCCCCTTTTGAACCGTGTTCCTTCACATCCTCATAGGCTGCATCATCTATTTCCCCATCTTCCAGCTCTCCATCTTCCCTGGAAGAGGGAAACCAGGAAGACAATGAAATTCCATGTTACTATCCAGCTCACCTGTCACTGTAAAAAAACAGTTAACAAGTCCGAAGCAACCCCAAGCTGTGATTTTTGGGATAAATGGATGTGTCAGGGAGAAGAAAAAACTGCTGTATGACCTGGAATTTCTTGGAATTACATTAATGAAATAAAACTGGAACATTAATATCCCTGAAACACCTGTAGCTATCCCAAAAATCCAATTATGTTTTGACATTATCAGTTAAACTCATTCCCTCAAGGATCAATTAAAATATCCTCTTCCATAAAATACCTACTGAAAACGCTCCTTGAGAACAAAGTTGTTCCCATGTCCCAGTTCCTCTGGGAATTACACTCATGGATTTCCACTTCTGGGATGCAGCCAGGACTGGAATAACTTTCCAGGTAAACCAGTCTCAGTAATACAATCCCTTGGATTGCATGGCAGAGGGAAGATTACAAAAGTCCTCTAATATCTAAATTCTTTCCACAACATCCAAGCATTTTCCAAGGACTGAGCTTCAAGCAAGAATAAAAAAAAGGTCGGGGGAAGGAAAAGGAAGGAAAAGGAAGGAAAAGGAAGGAAAAGGAAGGAAAAGGAAGGAAAACCACAACAACTGGATAAATATGGATTGAAAAGATGATGATCAAAAATATCATTTCTAGGAAAATAAGTTATTTTTCAAGGAAGTGCCAAGGCAGCAATTCTGTTCTGGTTTAGCTGCTTTTATTCCCATTTAAATCCCAATCTGGAGCTGTGCATCAGGAATGGAGAGCAGAGCCTCCCTTTTACAAGTTCCCTCTCTCTCCCACAATCTCCAGATACTTGGGAGCTTGATGGATATGCAAAAACAATCCCAGAAAACATTCCCACTGTCTGAGCGGATTCCTACTGCATCTCCCACATGGATCAGAAAGGCACAGAAGCCAAATGATCTTCCAAGGAAAAGCAACCTGATGAAATCCCTGTGCAGTTCCACAAATCTTTGGGAAGGGAGAATCGAAAAACCCTAATTCTGGTATTTGAGTTCCATTTCTAACCTTCAAACCTGGATTTTAGCTCCCCTTCCTTGACCTTATTTCAGGTCATCCTTAAAAATAGAATCCCTTATGCCCAAAGAAGATTTACTCCAGAAGCTCCTGAAGTCCAAGATCCAAACCCAGGATGCCTTTTCTGGAATATTCTGGGAATCTTCACCCTCAAACATTATTGAAGTCTTTACATTTTCATTCCCCTTTATTATTCCCATTTCATTTAAAAATAATTTTACTTTAGGTTAAAATTCCCTGAGGGCTAAAATTCCCCAAATTTTGATACTAAGGTGCTGCTTAATAAATTAGGAATTAATAAGGAAAGTAACTGCAAATAATAGAGAATTTTCACTGGGAAAATCAAATCAAAGCGGAGGGTGTCTGGGAGCAGTAAAAAGTGAAAGTAAATTAATTCCAAGCTATTTTCTGGGAAATCTGGCACTGACTTATGTATAAATAAACTTGCCTCCAACTTCTTCCTTACCCTGCCATGGATTTACCCACAAAGAACCATGAAATTCTCACAAAATCCTCGCAGGAAAAATCTTTCCAGGACCCCTGTACTGGAAGGCTCAGACCCTTCATCACCAAAATAATGTCAACAGTAGGAATTAACTAAAACTAATTCGAGAATTAAAAACATTCCTGTCTTGAGAAAATTGCATTAAAACAACCTTCCAACTTGGAATATTCCAAGTGTGGCCAGAGAGGCTTTATTATTATTATTGTCTTTTACCAAGTAATTTCTTTATCATTCAACGGATCAGCTCAAATCAAACTATTAACAGAACTCCTGCTGCATAAATTGATTGGGAATTGTGTGGTTCCCAGTATGGGTGTTTCCCGCAGTGAACTGGTTTTACTGGTCCTATATTTGCACGCCTGATGTAATGCAAAAACTTGGGAGTTGGGCCTTTTTTGAAGTGAATGAACTTATTTTACAGAGCTGAAGTTTTAGAAAAAATACAAGTTATGATCTCCCAGGTCCTGTGTACTGTTGCTCTTCGCCTCATAAATCGAAACATTATAAAGCAACACTTGTAAATTAAAATTAATTAGGTTGTTAGGTGGCACTTATTGGCTCTATTTCACAATTACCAGTGTCACAACTGGTTGTACTGGTGGGAACAGCTGGTCAGAGGATGAGAACTCCAAGGTGGAAAAACTCTGCTCCCAGCACTACACGGAGTCACTCGGACTTGCCCCAAGGATTTGAGAACTCCAGATATTTTCAATCCCTGAAACAGTGAAAAGCCACAGCCTGATTGCAGGAACTCCACAGCACAGCTTTGCCCCAGCTCCAGAGATCCCAGCAGACTCCTGTTGTGCACTCGGCTTGGAAAACAGAGCATGACAACTTCCACCCTTGCCCAAGGAAAAGCAGGAAAGTGAAAACAAGAACCAGGAGCTCTGGGCTCTGCCTTGAACTTGCACTAAACTCCAGGCCCATTTTAGGGATCACTTCCCCAAGGACAACCAGGAAGTGGAAAACAAGCGCCAGCCGCTCAGGGCTCTGCTCTGACCCTTGCACTAAATCCCAGGAGCATTTCCCAAGGACAAGCAGAAAGGGGCAAACAAGAACCAGCCGCTCTGGGCTCTGCCCTGACCCTTGCACCAAACCCCAGGAGCATTTTGGGACCACTTCCCAATTCATAGTACAGAACTTGGGACTCTTTTTCTCCAGCGAGGAAACAGTTTTGCATTTACCCACAAGCCTTTTTTTTTTTTCTCCCCTGTGTTTTTTTCCCTGTGTTTTCCGGTCCTCTGAAGTACCACAAAGGGTTGTGGAGCTGTGTGGGGGAAGGCCAAGTTCTGAGCATCTCAAAACCCTGGCATTTTTAACTCCTGCAGCTGTGTCAGAATGCTCAGGGTAGAAGTAGGCTCAAGCACTGGTAACTGCCACCCTGGCACAGTATTTTTAGAACTAGTTAGGAAGGCCAGGGCTGCTCGGAGAAAGGATTTGAATTTCCAGCAGCTGCAGGAGGGAAAAGAAGGGAGGGAAGGAGGGAGGGAGCAACAGAGGTCCTTTCACCAGGAACAGGACTCTGGCTTTCTGCGCATGGGGATTGAGAGGTGGCAAAGATAACGTCAGTCAGCCCTTAATCTGCATAAAAAAGATCCAGTTAAATGTGTAAGGTGGAATCTGGCAAGAAAATGACGTTAAATATGGCTCTAGTGAGAGATTGTGGTATCAACAAAAACAGCCAAAAATAAAAAACCCGCCCAACTCGGAGCACCCTTTCCTGCCTGAGACAGAGAACAATGGTGACATTCAACAGACAACCCCTGGAAAGTGCAATTTATGGAAAGAATGGCAAACAGCCCCCCTTCCCAGCTAGAATAAATCAATGAAGATGTAAAAACGCATGCATTCCAAAGGAAAAATTAAAACCTTGCAAAAAAAAAAAAAAAAAAGGCACTTTTAATGCAGTGACACCCCCCCTCCCCTCCTTGCATTCCCCACCACCACCACCCCGCTCCAGCCTGAAGGTGACCTGCCCCCCCCAAAAACATCGTTAACCCCCTCAGGCACATTAACAGAGCATCATCATCATCAGCATCATCATCATCATCATTACCAGCATCACCCCACTAAGTACCACCATTATGAGAAGCGGAGAGAGAGAAGAATGTTACTCGACCTTTCGTCCCCTGCATGTTGCCTGTCAGAGTCGGGCATGTTTGGGTCAAGAACTGGGTTTGGGGGTTTGGAGAACAAGCTTTCAAAGGCCATTGTGCCTGGCTGTGGTGTGGTGAGGAGGAGGAGGAGAAGGGAGGTGGAGGAAGGCAGGGCCCCGCCGCTGCCCGCGGCGCGGAGCGGCGGGAGGAGGCGGCGGCGGCGGCGGCGCGCACGGCCGCGCTGGGGGCGGCTCGGTGAGGAGGAGGAGGAGGGCCGGGCCCCTCAGTGAGGAGAGATGATGAAGGTTTGCACTCACGGTTACTTAGTGAGACACTAACGGGCACTCAGCGCCCGGGCCCGGCCGCCCCGCGCGGGCGCTGCGGGGAGGCGGTGGCGGCGGCGGCGGCTCGAGCGGCAGCCCCGGGGCACAGGAGAGCGGGAGGACACACACACGGGGGGAGGGAGGTGCTGCTGGCCGGAGATGGCGGCCCTAATTCTTCCTTACAAACATGGCGCCCGCGCGAGGCACTCGCACAAAATGGCGGCGGCAGCTGAGGGAGGAGGAGGAGGAGAACGGCGGCAGCAGCGGCGGCAGCGGCCCCCGGCGCTTTGCCCGCACACGCTCGCTCAGCGCTCGCGGCCCGCACACGGCGCCGCCGCCGCCGCCACAGCGTCTTCCGCGCCCGCCGGGGCCGCGATGTCGCCGCGTCCCCTCACGCCGCCGCCGCCGCCCGCCGCGCTCCTCCTCCTCCTCCTCCTCCGCCGCCGCGGCCCTGGGTCCACCCCCTGCGCACCGCCATTGGCCGCGACCGCGGCGTCTCGCGTGTTCATTGGCTTACCGCCATGCCCGTCAATCTCGCCGTGACGTCACGCGCGGAGCCCGCCCTGCTCCGCTTCCCCTCGGCCGCCGCCGCCGCCGTGCGCGCGCGAAGGGGGCGTGGCCTCGCGGCGCGCCATGTCACGTGCCCCGCGCCCGACACGTGATTGCGGCGTCCCCCGGGAATGGTGGGGAAAAAGGGGGGAAAAGGGAGGGAAAGGGGGAAAAGGGCGGCGGCTTCCGCCTGGTGAGAACCGGGACGGGCACCGGGAGCGGGCCTCCCATCCTGCCACTGCGTCATGGCCGCCGCCCCCCTCCCCTCACGCACTGTGGGCAGCGCCTCCTTGCGGCGGGTGTGTGTGAGGGGAACCGGCCCGTGCGTCATTAATTAGCGACACTCGTAATTAAACCAAGATTGCGTGGCCCCAGGGCGGGACAAAAGTGGTCCCTGGAGTCGCTCTCGGGGTCAGGGCGTAACAAAAATTGGGATAAAGTGGTTAAAAGGCAGTCATTTAATAAAAATGTGGGCTGTTACGGACAAATTCACACGGGCGAAGGGAAGACGCGTCTGTCTGAGTCACCTCAATGACGTTCTATCAAATGTTCCCGGGAAAAGTTACATTTTTTCCTTTTCCAGGCTGTCTCCCTACCTCTCAGGGCTTTTCAGGACACAGGACTCGGCTTTTTCCAGTGCTAGCAATCGAATAAAGTTTATAAAAACAAGGCGGAACTCTCGCATGGGTTCCCATGGGATTCCCAGTGGGAGGAGCCTCAGATTCTTAAGGGAAGAATCATCTCCCTTGGGCCTCACACACCTGAGCAAGGCAAACCAAGGGTCCAGATCATCGGGGAAACCACGTAAACCCAAGGAACGGGCTGGAAAACAGCATTCCTACGGCTCCGGGACTGAATATGCTCCAGGGACGGGGTGGTGGTGGCTGGGGAGTGTCATTAGGGCTGCTTAGGACTAATTATCCCCGTCAGCACAGGTGGAGCCCTGGAGCAGATGCCCACAGGACTCAGCATCATCTCCCCAGGCCATAGGCAAAAAAAAAAAGGGATTCTAAATCTGGACTAGAAGGAAGAATCCTAAATTTTTGGTTAAGATTTCTGGGGTGAAAAATGGTTATTTTGGGACAGCACATCTGGGGCCAGCTGTGCACACCAAAGGGGAGCAGAAGCATTCCTGCTATTTTTTCAGCTCCCCAATATTGTTATCCCAAATGAAAGTTGTATTTCAAGACTGGAAGAGCCTTTCTCTGCAAATTCCAACCTCAGGAAATCTGAAAGATGCTGGAGCAGCTACTCTGGGAAGGAAAAAAAATCTCCTTTCCAGTCAACTGGAATGGCAGCCAGAGGTTGAGAAAGGCAAAGAGCCGAACTTAAACTTTTCCAGGGCTGGAAGGGAGAAACCAGCTCACCCTGGCCTCAGGAATTAGGAAAATGTTTTCAGTTTGGTATCGTGCCTCAAGGAAAAGCCTCTGGAGCATGGTCCAGGCGCCCGTCTCCAGCTGCGTTATCCGGAGAAAGCAGCAGATGGAAACTATTCTGCCCTGTCAGGAACTTGTCTTCTCCCAGATTCCTGCTTTTCAGCTCCCAGATTTTGTTATCATCCCAAAATAGGGTCATGGCCTGTTGGAGGAGCATGTCCAGCAAGGCTGGGAAGTGGCAGGGAATGGGAGAGGGAGAGGAGGAGAGAAGCAGCCATGCTTCTCGAAAAGCATTTTCTCCTAATTTTTAGGGATATTTTTGAAGCACTCTGGAGTATTCCCTCCCCCAGCACAACCCTGGGATATATTTCCCTCCCCGGCTCCGCGTCCAGCCAGAGCTCCCGCCAATCCAAACATCCTCCATCTGCCGACAGCAGCCCTGAATATCCCTTCTTGTTCTGCTGGAGAGATCCAACCCCTTCCCAAGCTCCCATACACCTCAAAAATCCAGGAGCCCGATCCCCAGAGGAGATAGATCTGTCTTGGGAAGTGTCTTTCCCCGGGACAAAGAGTGGGAATGGTTTTAGTGGGTGCAGCTCAGCAGGATGTAAGAGAGTGAGGATTCCCAGGGGAAAGGACACTCAGGGATGAGGATTCCCAGGGTAAGGATTCCTTGGGGGGAAGGATGCTCCAGGCTGAGAATGCTCAGGGATGAGGATGCTCCAGTGGGAATGAGCCCCTACTATCAGCCAGCCACTCCCAAACAAGACAAAGCAGGGAAAAAACCCATGGATAACAGGTTCTTGCCCTCCCAGACCCCAGTTCCCCTTGGACTGCTCTGGGTGAGCCTTCCCCCCGTCCATCAGGTGCTTCACTCCAGTGACATCCTTTATATCATCCTTTAATTGTACTAAATCCAGCGGGATGAGGGGACATGCAGAACATGCACAAGCAGGAGGGTGAATCCCCCTGGGAAAAGCTGAATCCCAGCTCTTCCCAGCATTCCTACACCAGGGTGGAGGCTCTGACTGATAAAAGCAGGGAATATTCCCACCTCCACATGCAGCTGGAGCTCTGCTGTGAGGAGGATCCATGGGAGATCCCCATTTGGGAGGTTTAAGGAGCAGGGATAGCCCTGGAATTCCTCCTTTTCCCCGTTTGCCAAGGAGAGCACCCAGATGGATATTCATGGGGTTTTCCAGCCCTGATCAATCCCAGGGGACTGTGGCACAAAACTCAATCCCTACAGGCTGCCAGGGGGATTCTTAGCTTCCAAAGGGAAGTGGAAGTGTTTCTTTTTTAGGGAGCAGAACTGGGTGCAAGGAGGGAGGAGAGCAGGAAAGGCCATGAGCCTCCCTCCTCCGTCACACTCGGCTTCACTGTTTCCTAAAGGAAATAAATGGGAATTCAAAGGAAATCAGGGCTGTGGTTTCCATCTGCTGTTGTAGGACATCGTCTCCCTGGAGCTGGGATGAGGATGGGGCTTCCCACTGCTTTCTACCCAACTGGGGGTGCAAATCCCCCTGGGCAGGTGTAAATCCACATGGGAAGAAGAACTTTGGGACAGAGGGGAGACCGGCTGGCTGCGGAGCAGCTCCACCCTGGACTTCCCTGGGGAGCTGTGGGATGCTGAGCAGGGAGCAGGAGCCACTCCTAAAACTCATAGGCCGAGACAAAGAGGGTGATTTTGGACAGGTGCTTGGTCTGGAACACCCGATCCAGGTACTCGGCCATGTCCACATCCACGTGGATGGTGCGGGGCCCCTGCAGGCTCTGCACCAGCAGCAGCTCCCCGGTGTGCCGGTCCGAGCGCTGCACCACGAAGTGCCCGCGGTTGTTCCCGCCCGCTATGCCGAAGCGGAGGCTGTCGGGGCCTGGCCGGCCGGGAGCCGCCGCTGTGGCCATGCGGAACAGCGGCGCCGGAGTCTGGAGCTTGGAGGGAAGCGAGAGGTAGTGGAAGGAGATGGTTTTGGGGGCCTGGTGGCACAAGCGGCTCTCCATGGGGCACGGGTTGCGCTCGCACTGGCTGCAAAAGGAAAAGCAACGGGAGATTTTCGGGAATGCGGCATCCGTGCCCCCCGCCTTGCTGGCATTGGATCCATAGGGATGCCGTGCCATGGATTTCGTGCCCCTCACTTACAAGGGGGAGGTTTTGACATAGGAGATGTTGCCGGCAGCCGGGGGACACTGGGGGGTAACGCACTGGAATCCCCCCCCGGTGTTGATGCAGGTGCTTCCGCTTGTGCAGTTATCCTGGGATAGGGAACACTCATCAATATCTGGAAAACAGGGGCGGGAAGTGGGGTCAGGGCCTGGAAGCGTCCAAGTGAGCTCACCTTTCCATCAGAAAATAGGCAAAACCACCTTGAAATGGGTCAAACTATGGGAGCATCCCAGAATCCCATCTCCTCTCCCCAAGCTCTGCCCTGGGCCAGCATGGGTTAAGGGCAGCCCTCTCCCAGCAGGAAGGCAGCTGCTTTTCCAAACTTTCTGCTCGATTGTTTGGAAACACCATCCCTTTTTATTTACTGAACACCCATAGGACACCTGGCAGAAGCTGGAATGCAGAGGATTTGCTGGGAGCATTAGCTAGATGCCATGGAACACAGGAAGATCAGGGAGGAATGGGGGATTAGGGATTTTCTTGCCCTGAACTGCAGCGATCAACATTTTAGGGCACAAAAATTCCCTGTTTTTCAGGAGGCTTTCAGCGGTTTTGGCCTCCCACCATTCCCATCCCCTGCCTTCCACCTGCACCCCAATTCCCTTGGGACTGGGGGAGATGCTATCACCCTCTGAAGTGATCCTGGAATTCTGAGGGGTTAACATTACTTTTGGTTCTTCCCAGGAATTCCCCGCTCCAGGAACATCCCCACAGCCACAGCGGGGTCATCTTCAAGGAGGTGCAGGCCCAAGTGTCGCTCCATCATCCAGAGAGGTAAAGGAGAGGGGAGAGGAGCAGCCATGCTTCCAAAAAAGCATTTTATTTTAATTTTCAGGGATTCTTTTGAAGCATTCTGGTGGAGTTTTCCCTTCCCCAGCACAACCCTGGGATTCATTTCCCCACCCGGCTCCGCATCCAGCTGGAGCTCCTGCCAATCCAAACATCCGCCATCCGCTGCCATCCCGCAAAGCGTCACTCCATCATCCCCCTCCCCTCTATACCAGCCTCTCCCTCGGAAATGGAGAAAAAAACCGGGGGAAAATGACAAAGCACTTGGGGCCAAGTGTATTCCATCCGCCTCACCTTCGCAGCTCTTGCCATCGCCCAGCAGGACATATCCGGCGGGGCAGGAGCAGCGGAAGGAGCCGGGAATGTTGACGCAGGCGTGGGCACAGAGCTGGGGTCCCCCTTCCTGCTGGTACACCTCGCACTCGTTGAGGTCTGAGGAGACAGGGATTCACCAGGATCTCACTCCAGCCTCCTGGGAAAAGCCAGGGAGCGAGCGCGGGCTGGAGGAGCGGGCAGCGAGGTGTGTTGGGAACAGGCCGTTGGCAGAACCCGGGGAATGGGATCCACAGCACAGGGGCTGCTTGCGGGCAGTGGCCAGCGGTGTCCCGCAGAGGGCGGCACGGGGCCCGGTTTGAAGTCGGCCGCCCGTGGCTTGGATGAAGGGCTTGGAGCCTCCGGAAGGAGTTTGGAGCAGAGGCCGATCCCACAGAGAGGGTGTGGAGTGTCTCTCACTGGAGATATTCCAGAGCCGTCTGGACACAACCCCGTGCTGTGTGCTCTGGGATGGTGGGGCTGATGTCCAGTGTGACTCTGTGAGGGGATCAGGCACCGAGCCAGCCCTGCGCCCCTCCCGTATCCCGGCTCACCCTGGCAGATCCCGTTGGAAGCCGTGCCGCTCATGTGGAAGCCGGGATCGCAGCTGCACTGCTGGGTCTGGGCGATCTGGGCACAGCGGGGCTGCCGGCTGAAGGCCGGGTCATCCGTCATGCTCCAGGCAGGAGGAGCTGCGGGAAAACGGCGGGATGGGGAGTTGGGACGAGGTGGGGGATGAAACATTCCCATTTATCCCCCGGCAAGGGTCACCCACCGGTCTGAGCCTGGTACTGGCAGGTGGTCCCTGTCCACTGTGGGGGGCAGAGACATTTGAATTGGTTGAGACCCTCCAGGCACGTCCCGCCGTTCTGGCAGGGGCTGCTCAAGCACTCTCTGATCTCTGCAGGAAAAGCAGACATGTTCCATATAATCTCCTTTTCGGAAGCAAGCCTCAGGAATGCTGCACACGCCAGGATGCTTTGGTACCCTACGGCACATCATAGCCAGGATACCGTTTCCCCTCGTCTCTCCTCCTGAGTTGCTCCAGCTGTAATTCCCAGTTTCCCTTAAGACTGAGAAATCCCAAAGCTGCGGCATCCCTGGAACTTTGGGGGGCAGCTGTGATCCCTCCCCACTTTGAGCACCCCAATATCCTGCCCATGTTTAAATAAATCCACTTTTCCAAAGGACGTTCCAGGGCAGGGAATGAGCAGTACCTGCACACCGGGGCTCCTGCCCTGTCCAGCTGCCGTTGGCCTGGCACATCCGTGTGCTGGAGCCCAGGAGCTGGAATCCTGGATCGCAGGCAAAGTGGACCTCATGATCCACCAAATATTTGGTGCCGAACTTCCTCCCATCCGCAGGAGCATGGAGGGCAGGACAGGAGGCTGTGAGACCATGGAAAGGGGATGAGTTTGGAGGGGGACCTATCCTTCCAAGCCACACTTTACCTGCTATTTCCCTGGAATACTCTCCCAAGGACTCACCGGCGGGCAGCTCTGGGGCAGCCTTGGCCAGGGAGGCGTGGATGGTGCTGAGGCGGCTCCTCACGGCACGCAGTCCCTCGGAGAACCGCGTCTCCTGGCCCTTCAGCAGCTGCTGCATCTGCCTGATGGCAGCCAGGAGCTGCTGCCTGCTGAGGCAGCTCTGCGGGAACAGGGATGGGGACAGGGATGAGGACCTCTCTGTGCTGCCGCTCCTCCCAGGAGCCGACCTGCTGCCCATGGGAGGAGGCTGGTGTGGGAGCTCCGCAGCATCCAATGTTCACTGAGCGCCTTGACTTTGTATTTTCCTTCGCATTTACCCAGATCCAGGAGTTTTTTCCACCTAGGCCTGCACTCCAGGCAGGGCTGGGATCACTTTGTGGGAGAGATGCTATAACTCATGTTTCATCCTGCTGGAGCTCCAGCCCTGTCCCACTTCCACATGACAAAAGAAGAGGAAAACAGCTGTCTTGTGAGCTCTGCCGGGGCCAGGAACGCTGGTGGGACTCCTGCCTGCAAACCGATCGCTCCCACGGGACTGACTCATGCCGGAGACGGGCACCGTTATTATGGGATTCCTGTGGAATTGACTTGAAACCGGGGAAAAAGAGCAAAAGCCATTCCCAGAGCTCAGAAATCCGGGGAGCTCAGTAAGGAGAGAGCACACAGGGACTGGGCTGGAGGCTATGGAATTCCGGGAAGGCGAATGGAGCTGGTGGACTCTGTCCCACCTGGTCGAAGGGATGCCTTCCCCCTTTCCATAACCGCACTGTGGAATGAATCCCGTTTCCAAAGAGCTGCTGGGGGTTGAGGGAGGACAAACACAGCAGCCCAAGCAATGCGCTCGGTGTCCTCCGCTTCCCCAGGAGCAGTTTCGGGGTTCCCGGGCTGCCGGGGGGGGATGAGCCGGGCTGTGCCGGCAGCTCTGGAATACCCCGAGCCCAGAGGAAGGGAGTCAAAAGCAAATAGATGCTGGCGCGTCGATGGCTTTAATAAACAGCTCTTTGTTAGGGCTGGTTTTAACTCCGGGAGCCAGCGCGAGCTCCGGCGGGATGCTGAGCCATCTCAAAGCTGGAAAATCCCCCCCAAAAGCTCCAAATGGGGACTCTCTGCTCTCGGTGTGCTCGGGGGCAGCTTCAGGTGCGGGCTAAGAAGGGCGAGAAGAGCCCAAACGAAGCCGCGCCTGCTTTAAGCGCGGCTCGAGCGCAGTTTAAGCGCGGGTTGGTGCTTTGCTCACCTGTTTGCCGGGGCCGGAGCGCGGGCAGAGCTGCGGGGCTGTCGGGACGCACGGGGAGCGAGCGGGAAGCGGAGAGGAGCCCCGTTCCCCCCCAGAGCCCCTCCCGGGGTCCCGGTCCCCGCTCACCTGGGCGGCCGGCGCGGCCGGGAGCGGCAGCAGCAGCAGCAGCGGCAGCAGCGGCAGCGGCAGCGGCGGGAGGCGGCCCCGCGCCCCCCGCGGCCCCGCCATGGTGCGGTGCGGCCCCGCCGCTCTCCGGGACCGGCTGCCCCGCGCTCTCCCCGCCCCGCCCGCGCCGCCCCCGCGCTGCCCCGTGCAGGGGACGCGGCGCTTCCCCGCCCCGGCGCCGGCCCGGCCCCGCGCATCCCCCGGGACACCGGCGGGGCGCTGCGGGCATCCATCCCCAGGGGTTGGGGCGCGGGAGGGTTGCTTTTCCCTTCAGCAAATCTGTTTCTGGTGCTACCGGGACGAGAGAGCACCGTGCAGGAGCCCCTGGCAGCTCCCCCCCGGCTCTGGCTGAGCCGGGACCACCCGCGCCGGGCAGGGAAACCCTTTCCCAGCCCTGCACCCTCCCCCAAGCTCGGTATCCCGTTTTCCAGCTCCTTCACCCCATCTCAGTCACTGCATCCCTCTCCCCAGTCCCAAAATGCCTTCCCCAGCTCCTGCACCCCCTCCCGAGTTCGGTACCCCCTTCTCCACTCCTGCACACCCTCCCCAGCCCGGTCGCCCCATTCCCAGCCCGCTCTCCCCCAAGGAGAGGCAAGAGGTTCTGGGTCCGGCTCCGCTTGCTGCCGAGCAGCCGAGCTATGGAAGCAGCAGAATTCCCCCCAAAAGGAGAAGAGGCAGTAGGGAAGGGCCAGGCCATGGCTGGAGGGCTCCACCCCTCCCCAGACCCCCTTCAGGCTCGTGTTTCTGTGGTGTTGCAGCAGGAGCTATGGTTCATCAGCACACGGACACAATGGATGGAAACCCATCAGGGAGAAGGAAATGTGGGAGCACCCGTTGTTCCCATCGGGACTCCTGTCGCTGTTTTCCATGGGGATCTCTTGCAGTGTGAAATCCCTCAGCAGGCTGTAGAGCTGGAGCCCTCATCATCCAGGGGGCGGCCCATCCCACAAACTTCAACACACGATGGAAAAGGGAGAAAACACCAGGCCCTGCAAGGCCAGCTGCCCCCTCAGTACCATCCACCCCACCCCGCTCTGCTCCTTCTGGAAAAGATGAATAATTACAGCAAAATAATTCCACTGTTAATTCCAAACCCCTGGGACTTCAGCCCACGAAAGAGTTCCTAGGGAGAGACAGCCTCCACCAGGAAAACTGTGCAGGAGATAATAAATAAAAGAGACGACTGTTTATTAAAATATTCCCTCTGTGTCCTTGCCCTTGTGCCACTCACACTGCTCCCAGTGGCATTTCTGAGTCCTCCCCACAGTTCCCGGCACACAGCCGCTCCAATGCCGGTAAAGTGCCGGCCTGGCTCCATCGGCTCCCCGGTTCCAAGTCCTGGCAGGGAAGCAGCGGCACATAGGGTTCCTCCACAGGGCCGCCGAGCTGCTCCTCCACGACGTACCTGGCGTCCCACGGCTCGCTGGGATGCACATCCACGGCCACCAGCGCCGCCTCTGCGCCGGGGGAGCCGGGCTCCGACACCTCCCCAGCGTCCAAATCCGAGTCCGCTTGCGGGAAGCCCGAATCCTGCGTGGAGTCCGGGCTCTGCTCGGGAAGGCCGGTGTTGATGTAGATGACATCCCTACGTGCCATGGCAGTGGGCAGGTTTTCCAGCAGCTTCTCCAGCTGGACTTTGAGCTGGGAGAAGGTGGGGCGGGTGGCGGGGTCAGCTCTCCAGCACTCAGACATTATTTCATACCTGGAAATCAGGAGAGGAGCATGGTGAACAAGGGATCCCAGCATCCCAGAATGGTTTGGTTTGGAAGAGACCTTAAAGCTCATCCAGGGCTCATGCTGCCATGGGCAGGGGCACCTTCTACCATCCCAGGCTGCTGCAAGCTGTCCTTGAACAATTCCAGGGATGGAGCAGCCACAGCTTCTCTGAGCAGTCTGCACTTCTCTGGATTAGGGGAGGTATGGGGGCTAATTCCCAATTTCCTAATCCTCCAAGCTGGGCAAGCCTTGAAATTCCCATCAAATCAAAGTGAAACCAACTCCCTCTGCTCAGGCTGTTTCCCAAGGGCATGGATTTATCAGCCCAAGCTGCTGTTGGAAGTGTTAGAAGTCTCTTCCAGTGCAGAACCTGGGATCTGTTCCCTGGGAACATCCCAGCTCTGTGTGGGGATGTTGGTAGGTGTCTGCTCCCAGGCTGGATGTCAGGGAGCCCTAGAAGCATGTCCCTGCCAGCCTCTCTGTCCTCCAGCAGGCTGGATTCTTAGAGGTTCCTGCACTGCTTACTCAGGAACTGGCAGTGGAGAGGAGCCTTTTAGGAAATGTACAACTCTGTTTATCCGGTTGAGATTCAAAGCTCTCAGCCGTGTCAGGGTTAAACATTTTCAGCTCTAATGGCACTGGAGAAAAACTCAGGAAAGAAGCTTGGGAGAAAGGCCTTTGCTGAGCTGTTGGTATAGTCTGCATTTCCCCTTTCCAGAGGGACACAGATTTATAGATTGAGGCAAGGAAGGGCCCTGGAGGGAGTTTTGTGGGACAAAGAGGAGCATCACCAGCCAGGATCTCTTTGGCCAAAACAAATCAAAAAATAAAGAAATAAAACACTGAAATGTCCCATCACTGACTGTTCCTGGCGACTTTGCCAGCCCTACAAACCCAGTGCTTCCCCTCAGGATATTTGTTGGGATTTTTGCCTGGAGTTCAGTAGGCACATGCTCTGCTCCAGGATCCAGCTTTCCTTAGGCATGTCGCGCAAACATTAAGGGGTTTGTTCCTAAGAAAATCCATTTTTCCCAGCTGGGATCTCAGGACTCACAGCTCATCCAGGCAATCCTCGGGTTTCTTCAGGCGCTGTCCGTGGAAGAGGTACTCGTAGATCTCGTGGTTCTGCACCCCTGGGTACGGCGTCATCCCGCGCGTGGCAATCTCCCACATGGTGATGCCGAATGCCCACTGCCAGCACAAAGGAAAAGGCCGAGGCTGAAGGGACACTTCCAGGAGGAATGAATGAACCTTTTCATGGGGAAAGGTCACTGCCTGGCATCCAAGGGACAATGCGCAGAGCTGTGGTGCTCCCAAAACTGGGAATGTGACCAGGATGGAGGCGAGCAACCCACACAAGAAACCGACTGCACCAGCAGCAGAAAGGCTCCGACAGCCTCCTGCACTTCCAGGGAACGACATCAACGGGAGCACGGCGTGGCTCAGCCCAGGGGGCTGTCCCTCCAGGCACGGGGACCTACCACGTCGCTCTTGGTGGTGTAGACACGGTCAGCCAGGGACTCGAGGGCGATCCACTTGACCGGCATCTTGGCGATGCGACCCTGCCGATAGTAATCCCCGCTGTAGATCTTCTTGGAGAGCCCGAAGTCTGCCACGCACACCGTCATGTCATCCCGCAGCCTGGGGGCAGACAGGGGTCAGGACAGCCCCAGGGCCACATCCTGAGCCACAAAGCCCAGGCTGAGCTCTGCGTCTCAAAACCAAGGGAACTTTTATTGAAAGGACCGGAGTTGTGCCCTAAATCCACAAGGTTCATCCTGTGGGATGGAGCAGAGGAAAACACTCACATGCAGTTCCGAGCTGCCAAGTCCCTGTGGAGGAAGTTCCGACTGCTCAGGTATTCCATGCCTAGAGCGATGTCCACCATGAACTTCACCAGGGTCTGCAGGGGCACAAACTGGGGAGGGAAGGTGGGGGTTACACAGCGTTGATCCGAAACGCTTCCCTGTCCACGGCTGCCATCCCAATGGATGAGCCCACAGCAGCAGAGGAGCTCTCATCCCTCAGACCGTGCCACCCACAAGCCTGCAGGAGCTGCAGAGCGGGATTCCCTTCCCACCCTGATGCCACCCTACTCCTTTGCTCCCTGTGCTCCCTACCTGGGGGGCCATTTCCAGCCGGGAGCGGAGCAGGAAGCTGTGCAGGTCTCCGTATTTCATGAACGGCAGGATCACCATGGGCTTGGGCACCTGCAGGGAGCTCAGCTCGATGCACACCCCTGGGAAACATGGACGACTCACAGAGTGCCCTGGGAAAAGGGATCCAGGTCCACCCAAATCCCAGCTGGAGGGTGGGAAGGGACAGCCCATACCGAGGAGCTTGATGACATTGGGATGGTCAAAGTCCTTCATGCACGCTGCTTCACTGAGGAACTCTTCGATCTCCCTTTGGGAAAAATTATCCACTGGGAAGCAGAGAGAAAGAGCTTTAAAACCCCAGAACAGTGCCAGAATGTCATTCCTCAGAGACGTGCTGGGAATGTCAGTATCCAGTGGGACAAACATCAAGTCCTGTGAGGCAGAGAGACAACTTACACTTCATGGTCTTCACAGCCACCTTCAGTGGGGGCCCTTCGGGCTGGTTGAGCCGTCCCTCCATCACGGATCCGAACTCCCCTGCACCACAGGAAAAGAAGGAATCCCTTTATCCAAAGCACCACCTTTCAGGATATCACCAGATCCGTAAGATCCGGAATGCTCCAAGATGGAGCCAAAAGGCTTGTTCCTCATCAGTGACACAAGGAGGACAAGCTGGGCTCATGGAAGTTCCCTGCCCGTGGCAGGAGATTGGAATGAGATGAGTTTCACTCACCCTCTCCCAGGACCTTTCCCAGGCTCAGGGCGTTTCTGTCCATGACAACATCCTGCAGCTTCTGCTGGAGCTCCCTGCTGACACCCAGGCTTCCCACTACAAGAGAGGGGGACAGGAGCTCAGGCACCTCCCACCTGCTGCCATTTTCCCCTCCAGCTCCTTCCAGAGGGATAAAAATGTATCCTTACAGGTCAGTTCCACGGCCCTCCGGCAGTAGGACTTCTTGGCGGTGTAGTTCACTGCCAACTCTGAGTCGTTCCTGCTGAAAGCATTCCTGAGGGAACACAAACACATCTGCTGTGGCTGCTTCAGCTGGATGAAGGAATCAGCATGGCAGGGGCAGGAGCCCAGGGGATCCGCAGGAAAAGGGGAAATGCATGTTCCATTTCCTTTTTCCTGGATCAGCACCATCGCCTGCAATGTCTGAGCAAAACAACAGCTCCACAAACACCACTGAACCATCAAGGAGTGAATCACGGAGCTTTTGGGGAGGATATAGGACACTCATTTCCTACTCAAGGAGCAGGAATGCTGCTGGAACCCTGCAGAGCCCAGCTTTTGGAAACAAAACCAGGGCAGGATGCACCCGAGCTGGGAAGGCAGGGAAAGAATAACAATAACCAGTTAGGAAAGGGATCCTTACTCGGTACCAGCTTCCAAACTGGGGGCACGGGGCAGTTAAACACCACTTGGGAAGTCACAAGGATAAGTGAGGATTGTTGGGTTATTGCAGCAGAAAACAGCCCTTTGTCTGCGTTTTTAAACAATGCCGGGCCATTGAACCCGGGCGTGGGATGAGGCGGGAGGGTTTCTCTAGGACATGCGATGTTATGGAATCAGAATCATGGAGCTGAAAGGAGCCCACAAGGATCATCCAGTCCAGCTCCTGGCCCTGCCCAGACACCCCAACAATCCCACCCTGTGCATCCCTGGGAGCCTTGTCCAAATGCTCCTGGAGCTCTGGCAGCCTCGGAGCTGTGACCATTCCCTAGGGAGCCTGTTCAGTTCCCTCTGGGGGAAGGAACTTTTCCCAAAATCCAGCCTAACCTCCCCTGATACAGCTCCAGCCGTTCCCTTGGGTCCAGGTCACCCTCTGGTGATCAGTGACATCCTCTGCTCTCTCACTTCCGTGCCAAAACACCTCCCCCATCAAATTGCACAAGTTCACTTCCCTTTAAAAATAGGAATAGCAAGCAAAAGGTGAACTGCTGAGCTAAGGAAGGGAGGGGAAGGAAAAATCCACTTAGTCCCTCACCACGGGCATAAAAGACGTCATTTGTGGTAACATCAGTCCTGGGGACAGAATCCTTGTCCCCAAATCCAGCACGGACCGATGGCCACCCACCCCTTGGGGGCCGCCCTGTTTCCCATCCCCTTACCCATATTTTGTCTCCACGCATCGTTTCTGGATGACCACGGACAAGCAGAGGAGGACTCCGACAGCAATTGTCCCGCAGATAAATCCCAGGGCTATGACAAAGGAATCGGCATTCCCAGAGGCTGGAGTCGAAGAGGGGGCTGAGGTTATTAATCCTAAGAAAACATCCTATTAATGGAGCTGGTGAAAGGGTCAGCCTGCAGCACCCAGGGCTTGGGGCAGGAATTCCCAGGGGTTTTCAGCAGAGCCCAGAGGGTTAAAAAAGGGAATAAGGAGTGAGGCTTTCCTGCTCCCAAATCCAGATCTTTGGCTGACAGGGAAATCATCCAAAGGAGGATGGAGTGATGTCAAATGGCCTCATGGAAAGCACACCCTGCATTATTCCCAGCAACCAGCCCTGCAGCTCCTTACCACTGGCAGGGATGAAGATCTCCACAGGAACGCTGAAGGGTCCCACTCCCCCCTTGGTGACAGCAGCCACACGGATGGAGCAGGTGGCGTTGGTGGCCGCCACGGGCAGCACGGCCACGCTGCTGTTCAGCCGGGCCTCGTCGGAGATGATCTGCTGGAGAGACCAAAGGAAGAAAATCCTGGGCGGGGAAAGGCAGGGAAACCTGGGGACTTACTAAGAACTGTCCCCCTGGCAACCTCTGGAGCTGCTTTGCTTTCCCAGTCCAGAGGAAGTGCAGCACTCGGCTATTTAGGGAGAAGAATGGCCCTGTGTGCAAAGGCCGGATGGGATTGGGAATGGAGCTGAGCAGCACTTCCTGTTCAATCCAAGCATTTCTGGCCCTCTCTGCTTCA
Organism: Hirundo rustica; assembly: GCF_015227805.2. Classification (NCBI taxonomy): domain Eukaryota; kingdom Metazoa; phylum Chordata; class Aves; order Passeriformes; family Hirundinidae; genus Hirundo; species Hirundo rustica. Next base: position 12,124,155 of record NC_053452.1, on the reverse strand, counting down.
CAACAGCAGCAGCCAGAGCCAGAAAAGAGGCAGGGAAGGATCTGGCAAGGAAGGGAAAGGCTCTGGCGACATGGATTGTGACCCTCAGCTTTTGTTGTGGCCAGTTTGGGCACTGGAGCCCTGTAAGCCTCAGCACCCATGATCTGTGTGCTCCTGGTAGGATTGTCCAAGTGCTCTGGAAATAGATCCTAGGGGAGATATTTTCTGCCTTCTGGGGTTTTTGTGTCCAGCTAATTATATTCCAACTTTTTATGTGCTTCCTTGGCTGGTACCATGGCAGGAGGCAGTGTGGCTTGGTAAAAATACAGGAGCCTTTCCTTGCAGATTCCATCCTTTCCTGGTCATTTCAAACTGAGAAAGTGCTGCTGCTGCTCCCTGCTGATTTCCAACTGCAAAACAGCTGCCCAGCTGCAGCCAAAATATCTGGCAGGCTGCTGTGCCCAGCAGCACCTGGCTCCTTCCTGAATATCCCACAAAAAAAGCAGGAGTTGAGGTGGGATCAGTGGGTGAAGAGAGGGAATGGAGCTGAGGGGGATCAGTGGACAAGGAGAGGGAATCAGAGCTTCTCAGAGGGAACCAGTTTCTGTTCCCTGTCCCACAAAAGCCACGGGAACGGATGTGAAACATCCAGGCCCTGGGAATGTGTGTGCACCTACTGGCAGCGACGGGAGCTGGGACCTGTTGTCACCTCTGCTGCCACATTCCTGCCTTCCCCCTCCTTGTATCCACATGGGATCCTTTCCCTACCACCAGACTAAAACTGGGATCCTTCCCTCTCCTAAAGGGCTCTGCTGTGTCATCAGAGGACATAGCCAGACCGTGAGCACAAAGCAGGGCTGACCTGCCAAATTTAATGAGATTTTATGAGTTTTGTGGTAGTTGCGGAATTTCTTCCTGTCCCAACTCAGGCAGCCTCCGTTCCAACAAAGACTGCTGGTTAAGGAGGAAAACAAACCAACTTTTGGGAATTTTCTGGTTGTGGAGAGGCCTGCAGGTGGCCCTGTGACACCAAAATCCGGCTTCTTCCTGACTTTATCCTGCAAAAACTGGTGGTTATTTTGGGGCAGTCCAGATTTAGCCTGTGCAGGTCCACAACTCAGGGACCTTATTTCATGGAATCATTCTCATAGAATTGTTTAGGTTGGAAAAGACCTCTGAGATTATTGAGTCCAACCTTTAGAAGGAGCTTTTTGAGGAGTCAGAACTCCAGTCTCGTGCCTCAGACTCATGGAAAAATTGAGAACTGGAAAAAATTTCACTCCATAAGACGGAAAAAGGGACAAAAATTAATAAACAACAACAATAACAATAAATCTCCCAGGACTTAAAGGGCAAGGCCTGGATTTGGCCTTTTGCTGGAGAGAGACAGCTCCTGTCAGCACTTTTTCTCCGAGTCACAAGACCGTGATTTTGTTTCCCTGGCTTCGTTCAGGCTGGATCTATACAGAGGAGCAAAAGGAGAACAGAAAGTGCAGCATCCGGCAAAAAAATGGGGATGAGTCACTGTTTCCAGCTGGGGTCACTCCACCAGCCTGGCACAGAAGAACCCAAACCACAGCTGGATCCATTCCTGCCGTTATCCACAGGCTCTGGATGGGATCTTTTGCCCAGAGCCTGGGCCAACCTTGCCCTAGCAAATTCCTGCAGCTACTTCCCAAATCCTAGAAAAGGCAAGCAGGGTGTGCCAGGTGATTTCACGCACTCACGGAGAGGCCTTTAGGCCAGAGAGTTCCTCGAGCTCTGAAATTCTGTGCTGTGGGTTAAGGCAGGGATAAATCCCATCTGAGTAAGGAACAGCTTAAAATCCAGGGAATGCAAGGCCAGGAGTGGTTTAAAGTCCATATGAAAGCCCAAGACAGCAAAGAAATGAGCTCCAAAAGAATCTATGGAAGCATCAAAATCCATCTGGACATCCCTGCTGGGAGTTTTTCCAAGATATAGCCATTCTTTCCCATTTCCTGGTGACTCACCATGCCCTCGGAGTTGTGCCACCTGTACCGGATGTGGTAGCCCTGGAGCTCCCCGTGGATCCTCTCCAGGGATGGCTTCACCCAGCGGACCTCCAGCGAGGAGCTGGATTCATTGAAGGACACCGTGACGTTCTGCGGTGGCGTCGTCGGAGCTGTGGGAATCAACGGGAAAGGAGGTGAGGGAAGCTGGAAGAACGGGTGAAGAGATGTGGAAATCTGACGGAAAATGAGCTGGAGCTCAACAAGAAAGCCCGTGGAAAACAGGGAAGTTTCCTTTCCCACCTTAGGAGCAATCAGGACTCCAGAGCTGCCTCTCATCCAGAGGGATTGAGGCAGGGAAACCCTTCTGAGTCCTCACTCCCCATTTCCTACCTCCCTCGGTGGTGCTGGCCGTTATCCAGGGGCTGAATGCCGACCAGCCGACCTCATTCCCACAGGAAACACGGATGTTGTACTCTTCCATGGGCTCCAGCTGCTGGATGTCATACACGTGGGGAGGCACCGAGGTGTGAAAGGGCTGAAGGGAGACGTTGCCTCTTGGAACAACTTCCTTGACCTTTATTTGGAAAATCAGTCCACAAACAGGGATTAGTCAGCAACAACCTGCAGAGAGAGATGTTGGAAAACAGTATCCAGAGCCCTGCCTCCCATTTGAACTCTGCAGAGAGAAGTTCCTGCAGGGAAAGCTCATGGCATTCATGACATTCACAGGGCACAGGGAGCGGGCTCCAGCACATGTGGAGCTGGGAGTATTCCAGGGATGTTGGGAAGGAGGGAGGGATGATTTGCGGTTTCTTGTGGCATGGAGCAAAAGAAGCCCCAAATAAAATAACCAGGCAGCACATCCCAAAAAAAACAAAGTAAAGCTATTTTTTTGTGCAGCGCATCACTGGAAAACAGGATTTATCTCCGTGGCATGTCATGGGACTAATCCCAATCCTTGTCATATTTACCAGCATGGATGAATTCAACATCTCAAAAACAAATTTCACAGAAAGACAAATTTATGGATGTGGAGCCCCCATGGAGCTGCCCACAGAGCCACTGCAGCTTTCCAGGAAACCTCTCATTTTGCGGGAAGCACTACCTGGACTGGGACAGTGGGAGGAAAGAGGGAAGAGCAAGAACAAGGACAACCCAACCAACGTGCACAGGGCTGTGCACTCCTCTGGAAAGCCTCCATCCGTGATTTTGGGATGGCAGGACACCTATCCTTGTACTCAATCAAAAGAACCCTCCATGGTATCCCAGGAGGGTCTCAGCATCTGTTTTACAGCCAAAATATAAAAGAACAGCCTTCATCCTCAGGTTTTCATGGAGAAATTCCCAGAAATGCTCCAAGTAGATCTTTGGAAGACTCTGCAAGCCTGGGGTTGCTGCAGCCACACACTTGTCCTGGTCACACACTTCCCAGCCAAGCAGCATTCCCAAAGTCAGGATTTGGAGAGGCAGGTTTCCCTCAGCTCCCCATTCCTTACAAGTAACGGGAAGGAGCTGAGGAGTTGCCTGTCTCCTGAAAAAGCCAGGGAATGCCACCTGCATCCCTAAGCTGTCACAGGATGCTCTGAGGGAGGCGAGCAGTGACCAGAGGAACACACACAACGCTTCTGGGACCAGACATCCTGAGCATCCAGCCCAGTCCTCAATTGTCTTCTGAGAATAATCCACCAAATCGATGGATTTTGGAAGGAAATTGGGATGTTTGCAAACTGCAACAGTTAGAATTGGCAGATGGGCCAGCTGCAGCCCTTGGGAATGAGTCACTGGCTCGGTGGGCCCAGGAATTATTCAAGGGGATGGCAGCAAAAGGGCTGAGTCACAGCTGTGTTTGTGCCAGAAACCCTCTCCTGTTTTCCACTTTCAAAGGCCATTTCCTACGGACAGACCATGAATGTTAAGTCATAGGAAATTCCTTGGCTCTCCACCCCGCTTCCCAAGCTCCGGCTGGAAGGCAGCAGCAGGACATAGTGCTAATATTAGCCCTGGTACCTTTCTTCCCTGAGATTCCTTTCACTTTTACCTGGCTTCAAAGGTCGCCTCTCTCCATGTGTAATCCCAGCTGGAGTGGAGATTTTCCAAGATAAAAATTATATCCACGAGACAGCAAGATGGGCTTGGAGTGGGAAAGCCAGCCACGTGCAGCAGGTGGAAGACGCCTGCAGGCTCTGCCCATGGAGGTGGCATTCCCTGAGTTGTCCAGGACACAGGCAATCCCTTCGCTCCACTCCCAGGAGTGGGGAGCTGAGGGAAACCTGCCCCTCCAAATCCCGGCTTTAGGAATGCTGCTTAGCTGGGAAGGGTTTGACCAGGTCCATAAAACACATGACAATCTGACTGTGTTGCCCAATGGAAAAGGGTTCCAAGAGAGCTGGAGAGGGACTTGGGACAAGGGCATGGAGTGACTGCACCAGGGGGAATGACTTCCCACTGCCAGAAGGCAGAGATAGATGGGATATTGGGAAGAAAATGTTCCCTGTGAGGCCGTGGCACAAGCTGCCTAGAGAGCCTGTGGCAGCCCCATCCCTGGAAGTGCCCAAGGCCAGGCTGGCAACCTGGGATAGTGGAAGGTGTTGGAAAGGAGTTGGAACTGGATGATCTTTAAGGTTCTTCCAACCCAAACCATTCCAGGATTCTGTGAAGTCTGTGCAGCTCATGCCAAACACCACCCACTTCCGCCTGCCTCAGAGCATTGGTGGGGGGGAGTTGCAGGGATATGTGAATTCTGGATGCCTACCTGGACACTGCAGCTGTTCAAGGCAGAGAAGGCATCAAAGCCCGGCACCCAGGATATCCTGATCCCATGGGCTGTCCTGTTGAGGACCTGCACACTGACGGGAGCTGATGGAATTCCTGCAGGGAGAAGCCAAGGGCAGTCAGCTGGAAGCCTAAACACAAACCTGGCACGGTGGCTTTTCCTGGAGCTCCCAGGGCTCGGTGTGTGACCCAACATCCGAATTCTGCAGATGTGCCAGAACACCGGATAGGGAAGCACAAAAATGTCACTTTCGGGACTGTTTTGGCTATTCCTATATTTGTGACCACTCTGGGCAGCTTAAAGGCCGTGACTTCTTTTGGGGAACACCTTCCTCACGTTGCCGAAGCAGCTCCCATCAGGAATGTCAGCAATTTCCTCTGTTTCCTATGGAAAATTCCTATGGAGCACCACCCTGGTTATGAAGGCAGGAAAGGAGCGATGCAGCCCTTCCGAATCCTGCTTTGAAGCCGACAGTTTTGCTTCCAAATTTAGATTTTGGTGCTCCCTCTCCCTGATCCCGGTGCTGGGATGACCAAACCGGGATGACCACATTACAACCAGATCCTGCTGGATTTTACTTATAGGACTGAACTTAGGATCTCCCTCAGCTAGTGATGGATGAGTGCTGGGATGCGTGGAGATTTGGACCCAGGGGTTTAACAGGGGATGGGAGCTGACCTTTGATGTTGACCAGGCCTGGGCTGGATGCAGTCAGGCCTTTGCTGTTGTGCGCCTCGCAGCTGAACAGCGCCGGCTTGTTGAGTCCTGCCGGGAAAACACAGCCCCGTTTCCTGGATATCCCAAAACCATCCCGACACCACCAGCTCCCCACCAGCAAGCACTCAGGGTTTCCTTTCTCAGGCTGTTTTCACTTCCCTCCGTGACACTTCTGCTGCCAGTGCCCAGGGGTGACCCCAGGCTCCAGCTGCCCCACTCCCACACCGGGGCCACGTGTGTGCTGTGCCCGCCGGACCTGCAGGGACGGGATGTCCTTACAGAGCCCTTGCACAAGCCCCTGAGGAAGGGGTTGTTTTCCCTCCAAAAGGGGAAAGGCAGAAAGCAGAAGAGCCCTTGGTCAGATGATTTAGTGCTGGTCAAGGGTTGCTCAAATCCCCCAGCTGATGGCAGAGAAGGACCACTGGAAATACCCGCGGGCCAATTCTCCCGGCCTGGGTGAGGTGACCCTGGGCTTGGGATCCCTACCCGATGCCAAGGTGGACTTGGAGAGTGTTGGTTCATCCCAGCAGCGCCTCAGGGTGCCAGGAGAAATTCTGCTCCAATGACCCAACCTAGCAGGTGCCAAAAGGAATGAGTCCCTTCGTCCAGCTTTCACTGCCTTTTAAAGGCCGCCTGCCGCTGGATGCCAAGACCCGGTAATTACAGCCCAGCTCTTAATTAATCACCAGCCTTCTCCTCACGAGCAAAGCAAGAAATACCCCATCTTTTGCCCCTGTAGCAAAATCAGAGGGGGGTTTATGGGACACCAAGGATTTTTCTCCCAGTGTCCCACCCACCATGGACACACAGCACAGGGGACATCCAAACTCTTCCAGAGACACAAAGTGGGCACCAACATTCCAGCAGCCCAGGAGAGCAGCCAGGTGGAGGAAAAATCTGCTGCTGGCTCAGGAAAGAGTTGGTGGAGTATCCTGCCTCTTCCAAGGAAGGGATTTCTGGCAGCAGCCAAAGGGGGTTGTATGGGGCTTCCTGCCCCAGAGGGGCCCCAGGGCAGTACATGGCACGGGAACAGACCCTCCTGGCAGGGACCAGCTCTGGGATGGCACTAGGCACATTCCCAGCAGTGGTGTCCCACGGCGGGGACACTCCGTGGCAGGGATACGCCCAGCTCACCTGGCACAGTCAGGACCGACGGGGAGATGTGGGGTTTCTGGTTGACCTGGATGTTGTTCTGGAACCAGTAGATCTCCACAGGCTCTGGAGGTCCCACAGCCTGGCACGTCAGGTTGAAGGGGCTGTTCCTGGTGACATTCAGCTGCTCGGGCTGACGGATGAAGTGCGGGAGACCTGCACGGATACAGGGAAGCAAAGGATTCCCCATTTCTGGCTTCCAGCTCCTGGTCACTCAGCCAGGACACAACTCCACAGCTGCTCCAGCTCACCTTCCAGCTGCACCAGGATGGGATCGGACACCACCTCCACGCCCGAGATGTTGAGTTTGCAGACGTAGGAGCCGTTATCCGAGCGCTGGGCACCGAGAATGCTGCCAGACAGAACAGACAGCACCTCAGGGCTTATGGCTTCCCATCTTCCCTGGGAGCCAGCCCCCAGGGCACCCCTCATTCCCACCTGCTCTGGAAGGCCGGCGGCACTCACCTGAAGGTGGAGGTCATGGCCACCTCCTTCTCATCGGGGATCTCAAAGTGGCTACTGGCGATGCGATCCAGCACGTGCAGCTCCCTCCCGTCCTTCCAGAGGGAAATTCCCAGGGCATCGGGCCGGAGCAGCTCCTGGGGCACTTTGATGGAGCAGTTGAAGGTGACGTCCTTGTGCTCGTTGATGACCACGTGTCGCACCGTGGGGTTGAATCTGAGCTGTCCCACAGAGCTGCCAGGGGGCTCCTCCCTAGTGCTCCAGTGCGGCCAGTGGCTGAGCAGGCTCCGCTGGGAACGCCGGGAATGTGCTGACAGGTACAGCCTCACACCTCCTTCTCTGTCAGCATCCTCTGCAAGGGAACACCTGAGGTTCGTCACCACCGCCAGCAAGCTTGGGAGACCTCGCAGCGAAACAACCCCACTGCTTCCCAGAATAATTAAAGGCGGCTCATTTCCATTTCCCAAAATGTTGTCCCAGGACTCTGTACAGGCAGCACCTCCAAAAAAGTCCTTTTTAAAACAAACAGGAGCAGCCCAAGCTAAAGAAAACACTCAGCCGTGTTCCTTTGGGCTGGGGAGAGGCAGGAGCTATTCCTGCTGCATTACACCCCCGGGACCGGAATATAAAAGGATCCCTGGGTAGCAGGAATTTGGGACTTTACTGCAGCAAACCCCTTGCAGGGCCTCATCTGAAGCATTTTCAGCTGGGGCAGAGGAAGAGCTCCCGGCTGGAATTTTGCTGATTATAGGCTCTGCCAGCAGCCTGTCCCTTCCCAAGACAGGGAGAGCAGGACGTGCTCTGAGTCAACTTTTGTTAAGTGCCTCCACTCCACTGCCTTTCTCAGGAAAAGAGCTGCAGACAGATGAAGAAATGCCTTTGCACAGTGTATAGGAGCCAGCTGCTGTTCAGTGTTGCTCTCCCAGGGTCTTCTCCCACATTTTTTCCCAAGGGAAAGCTTTTTTGAGGACTTCATATCCACACCTCCAAATCACCAAGCAGCATTTCCCCCCTCCCTCCCAGCACTTGTCACCCAGCCATGGCTGAGATGAAGAGCAGCTCCACTTAAAGCAGTTCTCTTCCAAAAGTATGTTTGTTTTTGAGGAGATCAGATCTAGGGGATCCACCACGTGGAGGCTGGTTTTCCTGGACCATTTCTGAGCTTCCTGAGGCTTTCCCAGCCATCAGCAATCCCAAGCCGAGTGGTAAATCTCCCTTTCAGCAAGCAAAGGCATTGTGCCAGACAGGAATTTCAACTAAATTAGTTCCCTTTTCCAAGAAAGAAAAGCCAAACAACCACTCACAGTTTCAAAGATAAAGAAAGCAAAGTTGTTTTTTTTTAACCTGAGCTCAGCTGAGTTTGTTTTTGGGCAGGTTTTAGCCCTCAAACATCAAACAACAAGTTTTTAAAGCTACGTCATCACTGTTGTGAGTAATGGGGCACGAGCCTGGTGTGTTTTTCCCCGAGCCAAGAAACACAGCCCAGTTTTGAGGCTGGATAGATCCCTTTGCTAAACCTCTCCCTATTTTTAACCCTCAAGAAATGCTGCTTGAGGACAGAACGCCAGCAGGGTTTTTCAGTCCAGAGGGGAAGGGGGAGGCTCTCTCTCTCAGCACAATGGGTTTCCCTTTCAGAAAAAACAAAAAGAGCCGAAGCTTTTCCAAGCTGCGTCCCTAAGCTTCCCATCCCAACACAAACAGAGCTGATGTGACTGCTGCAAAGCTGCAGAGACAGCCATGGATGTGCAGCCGTGTCTCCACAGCTCCCAAAGGGGCCGCCAAACGCAAACAAGCGGCGACCCCAAATTCCCTTCCCTCCCCCGCTCCTCCCGAAGGTCACTCAGGCTGGAGCTGCTCCCTGCCTGGCACAATCCAGGTTCTAACTGCTGTCTTCATGCTCCATTTGAAGGGTTCTGGTTCTGGCTCTGGCTGGAGCAGCTCCCCCGGCACGGACCCCTGGCTGGGGAGGACATGGATTTGTGCCGTGTCCTGGGATGTTTTCTGCCTCCCTGGGCTGCTTCAAGCTTAAAGGCAAAGAGCAAGGAGGATCTCAGCCTTGTTTTCACACTAATTAAGTGGGAAGAGGTGTTTGCTAGCCCGGGAATGAAATACTTTCCTCTCTGACTCATGTGAGTACAGGAATTCCTCATCTCCAGCACTGCCTTTGGGTAGCCCAGAAGTTGGGGATGGGGATATCCTCATGGCACCTCGGAAGGGACTCACCCTATGTGGCAGGACAGCCCTTGCTTGAGTCTAGAGCAGTTAGGCTGGCTCTAAAATCCCAGGCTAAAGCCAGGGAGCTGCAAGCCTGGCGTGCCTGTGTGGGAGCCAGAGCAGCTCCTGTCCTAACCACAGCCAGGCCTGAGGCAAAAGGTGGTGTGGAAATCAAACCACTTGCAAGGGCACTGCTGCCCTCCTGAAACACCTGGAATGGCAGCAAAACGCCAGGGCCAACAGAGGCAGATCTTGCTGCACAGGTCCCGTGTGCCTTTCTCCCTGGAGAGAGGAATTTTAGCAGGAAAACTGAGCGGGATACTTCGTTAGGGACGAAGAACAACAAGCAGGGAGCTGCACACCCCGCGACTGAAACAACAAGGTCTTTACCGCAGTCATGATGCATCTAGGTCTGCAAAACATTGGCCACATCCCTAGCCCTGGAATTCCCACTGCTGGGAGTAATTCACCTGCTGACAACAGCTTCTGCTCAGGCACTGTTGAGTGGGAGGAATGAGGAGCCCCTGCCTGTGGGGTTTCCTGGAAGAAAGGTAGGCCTGGAAGTGTCGGGCTAACGTTGGACTCAACGATCTTTTCCAAGCCAAACAATTCTGTGATTGTAAGAGATTAATTTTCCCCAGGGACACACCTGAATCCAAACAGATTTTCCTTATTCAAACACCTTTTGTACAAACCAGACCAGGATTCCTGGTTACATCCAGAGAGTTCCCCTCACTGCAGGCTCCCGCTGTGACAGTCAGGACTTTAACTCCTCCCTGTCCAAAGCACTCACATTCCTGCCTTCCCTGCGAAATTCCATCTGCACAGCGACTCTGAACCCTCACCCCTGAGGTCCACCAGCAGCTCCCAAAGATCGGGCAGCCCCGATCACAGGACTTTCGAAAGTCCAGAAAATTGCTTTATCTCCTTTCTTTCTGCAAAGGGAGTTGAAAAGCCACCAAACTGCCTGCACTGCAAAGCACCACAAACCCTGGTGATTCCCGAGGATTTCCCCCAGCACCACTACGTAGCTGGCTCATGGCTCATGAGATAAATCCCAGACTGATTTGTCACAGTTTGCAGACCCTGCCTGTTGTGGTGTCCCCGGCACAAGCAGAGGCACGTCAGGCAGCGAAGTACCGGGGCAGGACCACGCTGCAGCGGCAGAGCTTTGTACTGGGACAGCCAAATTGTGTCCTAAGGACATCCAAATCACGTCCCAGAAGAGCCAGACCGCGGGTCGCAGGACAACAAAGTCCTGTGTCACAGGACAGTCAGACCGTAAGTTCGAGGACAGAGAAGCCATGTGTCCCGGCACAGCCGGCCGTGGGTCCGAGGACAGACAAACCGTGTGTCCCGGGACAGCCAGCTCCTATGTCCCAGCACAGCCAAACCCTGTGCACCAGAACAGCCAGACCCGCTGCGTGTTACGATGCGGCCAGAAACGCGTCGGGAGGTCGCTGCGCAGCTTCTCCTCGGTACCCGAGGCGGCGTAGGCGGGGTGCCCGTGGTGCCCACGCCACGGCCCGGCCCGGAGCAGCTCCCGCGGGGACAAGCTCCGCTCCCCGCTCCCCGCCGGCCCCCGTCCCGGGGCCGGCCCCGGCTCCCTCCGTGCCCCCTGCGGACTCACCGGCCCCTCCGCGGGGCGGGCGCAGGGCCGCCAGCAGCGCCCAGAGCAGCGCCCAGCGCCCGCCGCCCATCGCCCGCCGGCACCGCCAGAGCCTCCGCCTCGCTCCGCCGCCGGCACTGGCACCGCTCCGCCACCGGGAACAAGGCTGGCGGCGGCACCGCTCCGCCACCGCCGCCAGGCGCACCAGCGGCAGCGGCCCCGGGAGCGGGACGCGCTCCGCTCCGCTCCGCTCCGCCGCGCTCGGGGGCCGCCGGCGCCGCCCCGCCCCGGCCGGGCCAGTCCCGCCTCCCGGCGGGGGGCCGGGCAGCACCGGCGCCGCCGTGCCGAGAGCGCTCCCCCGGCGCTGCGG